>NW_020838116.1:304-46912 GCF_003676395.1 Aethalodelphis obliquidens | reverse complement strand
GCGGACCTCTCACTGCTGCGGCCTCTCCCGTTGCGGAGCACAGGCTCCGGACGCGCAGGCTTAGCGGCCATGGCCCACGGGCCCAGCCGCTCCGCGGCACGCGGGATCCTCCCGGACCGGGGCACGAACCCGCGTCCCCTGCATCGGCAGGCGGACTCTCAACCACTGCGCCACCAGGGAAGCCCATGTTTGTAGACTTTTTTTTTTTTTTTTAATTTTATTTATTTATTTTTGGCTGTGTTGGGTCTTCGCTTCTGTGCGAGGGCTTTCTCCAGTTGCGGCGAGTGGGGGCCACTCTTCATCGCGGTGCGCAGGCCTCTCACTGTCACGGCCTCTCCCCTTGTGGAGCACAGGCTCCAGACGCGCAGGCTCAGTAGTTGTGGCTCACGGGCTTAGTTGTTCCGCGGCATGTGGGATCTTCCCAGACCAGGGCTCGAACCCGTGTCCCCTGCATTGGCAGGCAGACTCCCAACCACTGCGCCACCGGGGAAGCCCTGTAGACTTTTTGAAGATGGACATTCTGATTGGTGTGAGATGATACCTCATTGTGCTTTTGATTTGCATTTCTCTTGCAATTACTGATGTTGAGGCATCTTTTCATGTGCTTTTTGGCCAGATGTATGTCTTCTTTGGAGAAATGTCTATTTAGATCTTCTGCCCATTTTTTGATTGGGTTTGTTTCTGTTTTTTTTTTTCTTTGACATAGAGCTGCATGCACTGTTTTTATATTTTGCAGATTAATCCCTTGTCATTCACTTCATTTGTAAATATTTTCTTCCATTCTGTGGGTTGTCTTTTTGTCTTATTTATGGTTTTCTTTGCTGTGCAGAAGGTTTTAAGTTTAATTAGGTCCCATTTGTTTATTTTTGTTTTCATTTCATTACTCTAGGATATGGATCCAAAAAAGCATTGCTATGATTTATGTCAAAGAGTGTTCTGCCTATGATTTCCTCTAAGAGTTTATAGTGTCCAACCTTAAATTTAGGTGTTTGATCCATTTTGAGTTTATTTTTATGTGTGGTGGTAGAGTGTTCATTCTTTTACACATAGCTATCCAGTTTTCCCAGCACCACTTATTGAGGAGACTGTCTTTTGTCCATTGTATATTCTTGCCTCCTTTGTTGTAGTTTAATTGACCATATGTGCATGGGTTTATTTCTGGGCTTTCTATCCTGTACCGTTGATCTATATTTCTGTTTTTGTGCCAATACCATACTTTTATTTTATTTATTTATTTTTTTTGCGGTACACGGGCCTCTCACTGTTGTGGCCTCTCCCATTGCGGAGCACAGGCTCCAGGCACGCAGGCTCAGTGGCCATGGCTCACGGGCCCAGTCGCTCCGCGGCATGTGGGATCTTCCCAGACCGGGGCACGAACCCATGTCCCCTGCATCGGCAGACGGACTCTCAAACACTCTGCCACCAGGGAAGCCCTATACTATTTTGATTACTGTAGCTTTGTAGTATAGTCTGAAGTCAGGGAGCCTGATTCCTCCAGCGCCATTTTTCTTTCTTGGTGTTGCTTTGGCTTTTCAGGGTCTTTTGTGTTTCCATATAAATTTTATAATTTTTTGTTTTACTTCTGTGAAAAATGCCATTGGCAATTTGATAGGGATTGCATTGAATCTGTAGATTGCCTTGGGTAGTATAGTCATTTTGACAGTATTGATTTTTCCAATCCAAGAACATGGTATATCTTTCCATTTGTTTCTCTCATCTTCGATTTCTTTCATAAATCTTATAGTTTTCAGAGTACAGGTCTTTTGCCTCCTTATATAGGCTCATTCCTAGGTATTTTATTCTTTTTGATGTGATGGTAAATGGTATTGTTTCCTTACTTTCTCTTAGCTTTCTCTTTGCCAGCTTAATCCCCATCATAGTGTTTATAACAGCCACACCATATCACCTCTGACCAAGAGTGCACAAGCATTCCCATTTAGCCACGTCCTTGCCTCACTGGTTATTTTCTGCTGTTACCTTTTGTTTTGGTTTGTTTACTGGCCATCCTAAGAAGTGTGTGATGAGACTCAATTTGACTTGTTTGTTCATTCTATAACCAGTTTCTCTCTCTTTTTTAAATAAATTTATTTGGCTGCATTGGGTCTTCATTGCTGTGCGCGGGCTTTATCTAGTTGCGGCGAGTGGGGGCTACTCTTCATTGCGGTGCATGGGCTTCTCATTGCAGTGACTTCTCTTGTTGCAGAGCACAGGCTCTAGGTGCACAGGCTTCAGTAGTTGTGGCATGAAAGCTCAGTAGTTGTGGCACATGGGCTTAGTTGCTCCATGGCATGTGGGATCTTCCCGGACCAGGGCTCAAACCTGTGTCCCCTGCAATGGCAGGAGGATTCTTAACCATTGCACCCCCTGGGAAGTTCCTGTGTCTCATAATTTCTTGTAGTTTTTTTTTTAATTTAATATTTATTTTTTATTGGAGTAAGTTGACTTAAAATGTGGTGTTTTTGGTAGGTGTACAGAATCTTGTTCACTTATACACATACATATGTATATTCATGCTTGGTCTCTTTTCACATATAGGTTATTATAGAGTACACCTCCCTTGCTGTAGAGTAAGTTGTTGTTGATGAACTATTTTATATGTATTCCTGTATATAAATTAATCAAACCTCCTAATTTATCTCTTTCACACCTTTCCTTTTTGGTAACCATAATTTGTTTTCTAAGTCTATGTGTCTGTTTCACTTTTCTTAACTTGTTAATTTATATCAATTTCTCCATTCGACCTATAAGTGATATCATATAATATTTGTCTCTTTATGACTTACTTCACTTACTATGATTATCTCTGGGGCCATAGGTTAATGCAAATGGCATTATTTCATTCTTATTTCTGGCTGAGTCCTATTTCAATGTGTACATGTTTGCTTCCATGTGTCGGCTATTGTAAATAGTGCTGCAGTGCACACTTGGGTGTCTGTGTGTGTTTGAATTCTCATTTTCAACACATATACGCTTAGGTGTGGGACTGTCAGATAATATGGTACCTCAGTTGTTACCTTAAAGGCACTTCCATATCTTCTCCATAGTGGCTATTACCATTTCCATCCCACCAGCACCAAAGGAGGGTCCCCTTTTCCTAAGCCCCACTCTAGCATTTATTTTCTGTAGACTTTTTGCTTATGGCCATTTTGACTGGTAGGTCATCGTATTTCTTCATAGTTTACATTTGCCTTTCTCCAATACTTTGCCATAATGAGCATCTTTTTGTGTGCCTTTTTTTCCCCCAACAGTGTGAGTAGAACTTGCGTGTTGAAATTGTCTTCTTGGAAGTCTGCCCTGTTTTTCTTTATTTTCGATTACTTACCCCTGGAAATTTTTTGAGACCAGGTATCATTTGCATTCCAACAGTCCTTGTGAGTATTAAGTACGCCTAAGCAATTGTTTTCAGGTTGATGTTTTGTGAACCGGCCACAAGGCGGCAGCATTTCTTCCTGTCCTACTCTTGTTACTACGGTAATCAGAACCTTAGGTGAATTTTGTCCCCTGATTGTGAATTAGTGTGGAATGTGTCAGAAGCTAGCAAAAGCCAGTTATGTATACCAAGGAAGGGCTATCAACACTCTCTACTAACCTATATGGGAAAAGAAGCCGAACATGCGTAGATATATTTATCCATGTAACTGAAAATGAATCTGTATCCCGACAACATACACAACATTGTCTATCAATGTTACGCCAATAAAAAATAAAAATGGGGTTTCCTTGGTGGCTCAGTGGTTGAGAGTCCGCCTGCCGATGCAGGGGACGTGGGTTCGTGTCCCGGTCTGGGAGGATCCCACGTGCCGCGGAGCGACTGGGCCCGTGAGCCATGGCCGCTGAGCCTGCGCGTCCGGAGCCTGTGCTCCACAACAGGAGAGGCCACAACAGTGAGAGGCCCATGTACCGCAAAAAAAATAATAATAAAAAATAAAAATGAATCTAATTTAAAAAGCCGTAATGAGACACAAGACTTGAGTGTTTGTTCTGGCACATTCCTCTCTAATTTACACACCCCAAACAGGATTTCCCCTAAGGCTCTGGTTGCCCAGGGAACTTGAGTTGGGCCCAAGGAAATGCTGCTGCCTTGTGGCCTTTTCCCACAAACGCAACCTCAAAACGATTGCTTGTGGGCACTTAATATTCACAAGGACTGCTTCACTCTAAATGACCCCTGCCCTCAAAAAATGTCCCAGGGTAAGTGTTCAAAAGTTATTGAAAATAGGGCAGACTTTCAAGAAGGTGATTTCATCAGGTAAATTCTACTCACACTGTTTATGAAGAAAAACAGCCCATAAAAACATGCTCAACGTAGCAATTTACAGAGACATGCAAATCAAAACTACAACAAGGGATTACCTTGAACCAGTCTGAAAGGCCATCATCAAATATCGACAATGAATAAATGGTGGAGAGGGCATGGAGGAAAGGAAATCATTTTGTGGTGTTGGTGGGATGTCAATGGTAACAGACACTGTAGGGAACATTATGGAAGTGGCTTTAAAAGGTAAAATTGGATGTACCATATGATCCGGCAGTGCTACCTCCTAAAAGTATATGTGGAGAGAACCAGAATTCAAAAAGACACGTGCACCCAAGTGTGCACTGCAGCACTATTTACAATATTCAAGACATGGAAGCAAACAACATGTTCATCGACAGATGAATGGATAAAGAAGTGACACATGTACACATGGAATATGACTCAGCCATTAAAAAAAATAAAATAAGGCCATTTGCAGTCATCTGTGGACCTAGACATGATTATAGTAAGTTAAGTCAGAAAGAGAAAGAAAAATATCCTAAGATGTCACTTACAGGTGGAATCTATACATTCCTACAAATGAACTAATTTACAAAACAGATACAGACTCACAGACTTAGAAAACCAACTTCTAATTATCAAAAAGGAAAGATAGGGAAAGGGATAAATTAGGAGGTTGGGAGTAACAGACACACACTAATATATATCAAAGAGATAATCAAAAAGACCTACCGAATAGCTCAAGGAACTCTACTGAAAACACTGTAATAACTTATTTGGGAAAAGAACCTGAAAAAGAATAGATATACATCTGTGTATAACTGAATCAAGGTTATGTACATCTAAGACAAACACAACATTGGAAATCAACTCTACTCCAATATAAAATAAAAATTAAATTACCAAAAAAAAAAGAAATGTGGGGCCTGAAGAAATGCTTCCACTTGTGGCCATTATCCCATAACACCAACTTTAAAACCTGTGCTGATGGGCACTTAATATTCACAAGGCCTGTGGGGCTGTAAGTAAAAAGCACCTGCCTTCAAGAAATGTCCTGGGATAGGTCATTGAAAAAGAGTTCAAAACAGGGCAGATGTTCAAGAAGCCAATTGCAAGAGGTAAATTTTACTCACACTGTTTAAAAAAAAAATCACATGAAAAATTTTCAACATTGCTAAATATTAGAGAAGTGGAAATAAAAACTACAATGAGGTATCACCTCACGCCAGTCAGAATGGCCATTGTCAAAAAAACCTACAAACAAGAAATGCTGGAAAGGGTGTGGAGAAAAGGGAACCCTCCTACAGTGATGCTGGGAATGTATGTGAATTGGTAAAAGCCACTGTGGCGGACAGTGTGGAGGTTCCTTAAACAATTAAAAAGAGAATGAAATTAGAATACTCCTTAACACCATACACAAAAATAAACTCCAAAATAGATTAAAGATCTAAATGTAAGTATGGATACTTTAAAACTCTTGAGGAGGGCTTCCCTGATGGTGCAGTGGCTGGGAGTCTGCCTGCTAATGCAGGGGACACGGGTTCGAGCCCTGGTCCGGGAGGATCCCACATGCCGTGGAGCAACTAGGCCTGTGAGCCACAACTACTGAGCCTGCACATCTGGAGTCTGAGCTCCGCAATGGGAGAGGCCACAATAGTGAGAGGTCCACGCACCACGATGAAGAGTGGCCCCCGCTTGCCGCAACTGGAGAAAGCCCTCGCACGGAAACGAAGACCCAACACAGCAAAAATAAATAAATAAATTAATAATAAACTCTTACCCCCAACATCTTCTAAAAAAT
Source organism: Aethalodelphis obliquidens (assembly GCF_003676395.1). Taxonomy (NCBI): domain Eukaryota; kingdom Metazoa; phylum Chordata; class Mammalia; order Artiodactyla; family Delphinidae; genus Aethalodelphis; species Aethalodelphis obliquidens. The sequence goes on along the minus strand of NW_020838116.1, from coordinate 40,853 downwards.
AAATTTAAAAAACTCTTGAGGAAAATATAGGTAGAACATGCTTTGACATAAATCGCAGCAAGTTCTTTCATGATACACCTTTTAGAATAATGAAAGAAAACAAAAAATAAACAAATGAGACCTAATTAACCTTGAAAACGTTTGCACAGCAAAAGAAATCATAAACGAAAAATGACAAGCCTCAGAATGGGAAAAAATATTCACAAATGAAGATACCCACAAGGACTCCATGTCTGAAACATACAAACAGCTCAAGTAACTTAATATCAAAAAACAACCCAATAGAAAAATGGGCTGAAGATCTAAATGGACATTACTCCAAAGAAGACATACAGATGGCCTACATGAAAAAAAAAAGCTCAGCATCACTAATTATTAGAGAAAGGCAAATCAAAATCCAATGAGGTATCACCTCACTCTGGTCAAAATGGCCATCATCAAAACTACGATAGATGCTGGAGAGAGCATGGAGAGAAGGGAACCCTCTTGTACTGTTGGTGGGAATGTAAATTGGTACATCCACATATGGATATACATCTCCATATGTGGTACATCTACATATGGAGAACAGTATGGAGGTTCTTTAATAAACTAAACATAGAAGTACCACCTGACACATCAAAACCACCCCTGAGCATAGATTTGGAGAAAACCAAAACTTTAAAAGACACCTGCACTACCACAATCATGGCAGCACTGGGTACAATAGCCAAGACACAAAAGCAACCTAAGGGTAGAAGGACAGATGGATATCCTTCTGGATAAATAAAAAGGACAGATGGATGCCCTAATGGATAAATAAGATGTGGTACATAAACACAATGGAATATTATTCAGCCATAAAAAGCATGAAATCCTGCCATTTCCAGCCACAGTGAAGGAAGTAGAGATGATCATACTAAATGAAGTGAGACAGGGAAAGACAAGTATATGATATCACTTCTAGGTAGAATCTAAAAATGGATAGAAATGAACTACTTCACAAAACAGAGACAACCTCACAGACGTAGGAAATTTAGGGTTACGAAAAGGGAAAGGTGGGGGGCAGGGAGAAATTGGCAGGTTGAGATTAACATATGCACACTATTATTTATAAAATAATCAATGAGGGCCCACTGTATAACACAAGGAACCCTACTCAACGCTCTGTAATAAGCAATATGGGAAAAGAACCCAAAAAAGAACACATATATGTCTATGTATAAGTGAATCAAGTCACTGTACACCTTAAAAAAAACCCCACAACATTGTAAATTACCTGTATACTCCAATTCAAAATGAACATTAAAAAACAAGAAAGAAAGAAAAAAAGAAATGCTGACTCTATTCCCCTCAGTCCTTGGTGACCTAGGCTGGTGTCACATCCTTGGAGCCTTAGCAGGCTTGTGTCCCAAAGCTGGACTGCCATGGGGCTGAGGGAGCTGGGGAGGATGTGCCAGCCAGTGAGCCCCTGGAGTGCCTGTTCCCCTCTGCATGAGCCACAATCTCCAGATCCAGCTGGGCCCTCCCACAGCGAAAATAAGCCTAGTGCACCCAAAGGATGGTGGAGCCTCGGGGCTGGAAGAGCTTTGAAAAGTTTCCCGGGCTCCATGTCTCCTGGTGGTGGGGTTCCCACCTCCAGCCTCCTTCCTCAGTGTCACTCCATCTATGGATTATGGCATCCTCAGCAGAGTGGTGTTTCAGGAGTTGGGATTTGTCTCGGGGATAAAGGGGAAGGGGGAAGAAGTCATGAGACACAAGCTTTGGATGTTTCTTCAGGCATATTCCATTCTAACTGACAACTCAGGAACAGGACTTTCCCTCAGGCTCTGGTTGCCAAGTAACCAGAGTTGGGCTTGAAGACATGCTGCCGCCTTGTGGCCATTTCCCATAACAACAACTTTAAAACCGGCACTGATGGGCACTTGATCTTCACAAGGCCTGCAGGGCTCTAAATATCACCTGCCCCGAGTTGTTTTACAGATGCTAAAACCACCACCAAGTGGAAGAAATTAACTCCTTGAAGATCATGAACACATAGCCCCAGAGCTTCTGGTGCCTAAGAATTTACAATGTTAACCGCCTGCTATGTCACCATCAACCAGAGAGTTGTGCACCAGCTGACCACTGGCCCTGTGGCCCTCCTCCTTCACCTGGCCTTTAAAATTGCTTTGCTGAAATCCTTCAGGGAGTTCAGGGTTTTTAGAGCACAAGCCACCTGTCCTCCTTGTCTTGGCGTTTTGGTTAGGTAACACTGGGTCCTCCCAGGCTCCCACTCTCCTTGTTCCCCAGTGACTCTCAGGTCCTCCTGCAGAGTCTGTGGCCAGTCCCCACACTAATTCCCCTCTACACCCACAGCCCTGGTCCAAGCCTGATCTTGTGCTTGGTTCCTCCATCAGGCCCTGACAAAGCTCCCTGCCCCATGGTGCATTTCGCATCCCACCCCAATGTGGTCTTTCTGAAGCATAAACGAGACCGTGACTCTCTCCCACCTGTAATCCTCCAAATGCTTCCCCACTTTCACTAGGGTATCTGCTGGGAGAGACATCTGCCAAGGCCCTGAGAGTCCCCGGCATCCCCACTAGGCAGCTGGCTCCTGGGTTCCCCTCCTCAGCAGGCTGGGAGACACGGCAGGAAACCCCAGAACTGCTCACCTCAGGACAGGGCAGGCACTGCCACGGCCTCATCAAAGAGAGCAGAGAAGGAATCCCCAGCTGGGACACAAACTCTGCATGAGTGGCCTCTCCTTGAGCCATTACATCACCTCCTGTGACTTGAGGGAAGGAAGGACAGAGGCACACTTGTTTCCTAAGGAGGGTGGTATAGGTTCAGTCGTGTCCCCCCAAATTCACATGCTGAATCCCTAACCCCCAGGACCCCAGAATGTGGCTGTATTTGGAGATGGGGTTTTTAAAGAGGTGATCAAGATAAAAATGAGATCAGTAGGGTGGATCCTAATCCAATAGGATTGATGTCCTACAAGAAGAGATTAGGACACAGATAGGCACAGGGGGAGACCATGTGAGGACCTGGGGAGAAGATGGCTGTCTAAGCACCAAGGAGAGAAGCCTCAGGAGAAGCCAGCGTGCACACACCTTGATCTCCGACAGCATCCAGGACTGGGAGATAGGTCTGTTATTCAAGCTGCCCTGTCTGTGCTATTTGTTACGGCGATCCTGAGCAGACTCACACGCAGGGTAACTCAGGGCTCAGACTGGACAGAGCCCACTCTCCATCCCCCTGTACGTGAGTTACAGGAACCCCAGGAACTGAGGAGGTGGTCCCTGATGGGAGGCACAAGATAGAAGATGCTAGGCATTAACATGACTACATTCATGTTAAACGTGCCTGAACTACATTCACACGAGATGGTTTTGTCCTGTATGTACATCGGCACCTTCAGTCTGAACTGCAGATCTTTGGCTTCACAGCTCCACTGAGAGCATTAGCATCACCTGCTATGGACCATCTCCTATAGGACTTCCAGAACCACAAAACATCAAAGCTTCATAGGACCCAGAGTCTCTGCGCTACCGTCCAGGTGACCCTCACAGCAGGGCCGCACAGCTGCCCATCAGAACCCATTTCCCTTTTTCCTGTTCACGGCTACCCTGCACCTCCCAGCCTTCCCACCCCTTCCAGCTGGGGCATAGTGTCTCATGTTACCGAGGGTAAAGGGTGGAGGTGGTGAGGGGCTTGGCCAGCCTGCATCCTAGGACGGAGGGCATTATGCCCACGTGGCCACCCCACCCTGCTGGTTGGAGCCCTCACCTGGAAGCAGGGAGGAGAAGCAAGGGGGACAGAACCTGGGCCCCGACACCCACCTGCCCTGGACTCTCACAAGAAGGGGAGAGAGACATCTTGAGCTTCAACCCATTTTTGGGAGATACTTTTTTCCTGCAACAAACCTTTGCCTTAAAAGCCAAGGTGCTTTACAAATCCCTTCCCAGCTGTCACGGAAAGTAAGGCTTAATCTCATCACACTTCTCAAACCATAGCTCATGCTGGGACCACCACTCAGGTGATGGTGCTTTAGAGCAGCCCCTTTAAAAGATCCCTGGAGTTCAGCTCTCCCAGCCCTGCCTTCAGTTTAAGAGAGAAGCTTCCGTGACAACCTTGACAAACCTGCTCAATTTCCTTAACATCCAAGCTTCACAGTCTCCCAAACTCTAATCCTTCAAACATTCCTATGCTAGGTTTGATGAGCCTGAAGTGACAGTGCTGTCATCATGTGCCAGAAGGCGATTCCTCCAAGCCTGTAGTTATTGGCTACCACATGCTGTTGATGATGAAATCCCCGAAGAGCCAGCTTTGCAAGGTAACCCCTTCTGGACTCGGCACTGGGTCCCTTTCCGCGGACAGAGTGGAGTGGCTGTTTCCACGGGCCCTGTGGTAGAAGAGCTCACCTAATGAAGCCAGGGCTTCATCCTTTCCAGGTGATTCCAGGGTCCTCATTCTGCCCAGACCCCCATCCACATGGCTGCTATCTGTGCCAGTCTATACGGGGCCTTGGTAATCTCCTAAAATGAGGCTTTTTTGTTTGTTTGTTTGTTTTTTTGAGGTACGCGGGCCTCTCACTGCTGTGGTCTCTCCCATTGCTGAGCACAGGCTCCAGACGCACAGGCTCAGTGGCCATGGCTCACGGGCCCAGCCTCTCCACGACACGTGGGATCTTCCCGGACCGGGGCACGAACCCACGCCCCCTGCATCAGCAGGTGGACTCTCAACCACTGCGCCACCAGGGAAGCCCCAAATGAGGGTTATTTTATACACAGGTAATGGGTTGAATCCTGGCCCCAAAAGATGTGTCCCCCCCAGAACACATGAACAGGACCATATCTGGGAAAACCATCTTTGTATATGTAGTTAAGGATCTCAAGGTGAGGTCATCTTGGGTTAGGGTGGCCGTCAATCCAATTGAGAGAGTCCTTATGAGAGACACAAGAGGAGAAACACAGACATAGAGGAGAAGCCACGTGAAGATGAAAGCAGAGATGAGAGCCATGCAGCCGCAAACCTGGGGACGCCTGGAGTCCCCAGAAACTGGAAAAGGCAAGAAGAACCCTATCCTGGAGCCTCTGGAGAGACTTAAGTCCTGCAACAGCTTGATCTCAGATGTCTAGTCTCCAGGACTGGAGGAGGATGAATTCCTGTTGTTTTAAACCATACAGCTTGTGGTCATTTGTTACAGAAGCCAAAGAATGGTCACACAGACCCTGCTCTATAGGATCCTGGAAGTGTGGGTCTCACTATAGGCTGACAGAGGCTGGATTGCAGAACCCGTAGAGTCAGCATTGGGCTCCAGAAATCCTAAAGCAGTGGTTGGACACCAGAATGTTGAGGGGTCAGTTAGAAGCCCATCCCTAAGGGTGCCAGCTGCACACGGCCTCCCCAGGTTTTTACGCCTGTACCTGTTGGGGATTAGTATTTCCATCCTGATTCAGGACCTCTGATGTCACCGTTCATGTTGCTAATTAAGAACCCACTAGTTAGACAGATGAAAACCCCATCAGGACACTTGCTCCAGTGGTAAACAATTCTGAAGTTGGTCAGAGGTGGGGAATCGTCTCCCAGGCAGCCAGCAGCCCCCCCGCAAGGAGCATCCTCATTGCAAAGCTGGGGGACCGTGCCGAGGCACCTGTGAGTAAACGTGAGCTGAGCCCCAGGCCAGCTGCTGCTGAACTGTTCCCACCCTTCCCAGGTAAAACACCTGAATATGTACAAGGACTTGAAAGCCTAGAGGAAGGGCCATGGAGCCACACGAGCAACAGCATGCTGGCCGACTTGGTGCCTGCGGGCCAGCCAGGATGGTCCTGGCCCTGGGTGCTCTTCTGGAAGCTTTCCATTTCCCTGCCTGAGATACCCCTCCTGTCTCGGCCCCCACTGCTTTTTTCCTTCCTCACCTCTGCCCAGGGAGAAATTCCAGTGGCAGGTATGGGTGACACATCCTCTTCTTTAGCAGGTGGCAGCCTGGCAACTGCTGCAGAAAGTCCAACAGAGCCCCACTCACACTGGGCCACCCACAAAGCCGTGTCCTCTCACTCCCTCCCACCAGCCCAGCCCCGAGACTGCTGACAGGACAGAGAAAATGGCGTCAGGCACAGCTACAGGGGCTCTTGCTGCCTGGAGCGGTGTTTATATAGACTTCAACCCAGAGGCTCATAGTTGCAGAAAATGGGCCTTGCTGCACTGGCCAGGTCCAAGGAACAGGTGTGGGCTCCTGAGAGTCAGGATAGACACAGGGCTGCAGCTCTGGCTTGTTTTCTAATCATTTTAACTGGCCCATGAGTGGGAGACAACTTCAAGAAGACCCTCTCCTAATGAGAGGAACCCAGCAGTCAGGAAGAGGAGGGATGCTGGGTGGAGACAGAGGCCTGGTGCCCCGGGTGCAGTGGAAGTCTCTGGGAGACCAGGCGGAGGGAGACCACACAGAGTGAAGCCCAGGGTCACAGACCTGTCAGAGCTGCTGTTAGTTCAGGTCCTGCTCTGAGGTGCTGAGGGTCAGCTCTGACCCACAGGTGAGCTGGGGGTGCTCTGCAAGGAGGGCTATGTGCACAGCTCCTGTGTGCCCAGCCCTGCCGGGTACCTGCCCAGGTGAGCTCTGTATCCTGAGAGGGGCCTGACCACGAGAGTCCCGTGGGTGGGAGGGGAGCATGTGTATGAGCAGCCGGCACAGAGTTGCCTAGCAACTTCCCTGTGGGCAGCAGAACAAGGAGATGCTGCGAGCCCCCTGAACCCCTGTCCATCCAGAGTGATGAGGTCAGTAGGTGTGTGCTGGCCACTGTGCTGCATGACGGGGGCCCCACAGGTACCTCTTGTTTCTTCCACCTGACACCATGGAGGCCTCCCCAGGACAGAGCAAGAAAACCTGCCCAACGCAGGTGGGAGCTCCTGGTGACCCTGCAGGGGACATGAGAAGGATGGACCAGGCAGGAGGGGGTGGGAGCCCAGGCAGAGCCATGGGGCTCAGGGCCCGAGGGGGCCTTTCTGGGTCTGAGCTGGGAGTGGGTGAGCAAGTGGTGAGTGTGATCCAGGAAAGCTGCTCTGATGATGAGAGGCTGAACGTGCTTCAGAGTGACAAGCTTCCGGATGATCCCAGAACAAGATAGTGAGACGGATCCTGTTAGAAGAAGGTAAGTGAATCACCCCAAGAGGAGGTTCTGTGAGCTGGTCCTGGGAGGAGGGTGAAGGGAAGAGGCGTGGAAGCTGCGGGGAGTGGGCAGTCCCACTGGGCAGGCGGCGGGTGCAGACGCCACTCCGTGGTCCCACAGCTGTGCTTCTGGCTGGATTACTTGGCTTCTCGGAGCCTCAGCTTCCTAATCTGCTCGTGGGTTGATGGTAGCATGGATTGACTAGTAATTTGCTGAGAACAGGGTAGGAAGGGAAATGGAAAGTGGACATTCCACAGAACACTGTCAGTATGGGAATCACAGGCCCTGTTTCCCGCAGGTCTGCCTTCAGGATCGGGAGAGCAAATCCGAGCAGACTTGCAGCAGAGCCTGGGGACGGGCTCCGTTTGGTGGGTCCCCCTGTTTCCTGAATCTCAGAAGGAGCAGCTCCAGTGGGCAGTGGAAGCTTCATCCCACACCTGGGAGCATCCAGACCTCAAGGCCCAGCAGCCCCAAGCCCTGTGTCTGGTCCCCCAGGAGGCAGACAGGACAGTCCAGCTTCCTCCTCGGCTCTCTTCTTGCCCAGAACATTTGGTGTCCAGGCTGTCATTAGGGAGAAGCAGGGATGGGGGTGTTCCATGTGGGAACAGGACACGGAGCGGCTTGTGCATGTGGACGTCCACACTGGGAATGCGGGTCAGTGAGACGCGGGCACCGGGAGGGCCAGGCGGTGGGCCTGAGGAAGCAGGGCGGGGCTGGGGGTCCTGGGGTGTGTGTGTGCGAGCTTCGCCTGTGCCGGGCCTCAGACTCCATGGGGCTTCCCTCCCCTGGTCACTGGGGAGGAGGGGCTGAGCAGCATTGGTGGAGGGACCCCTCGCATAGCCAGGCCCTGGCAGCATCAGCTCTTCAGGCTCTGGGTCAGGGTCCCTGAGGGGCGCAGGTCCAGCTGTGCCTGTAGGGAGGCCTGGAGGGGTCGGGCGGGAAGCATGGGTGTGGTCTCGCCTGTGTGGAATCTCCCGAGCCAGTGTCCAGTGGGAGCCCTCACCTCGTATGTGGGTTTCAAGTCCACAGCTCAGATCACCTTCTAGCCGCTTGGGTTGTTTTCTAGACACAAAGCAAAGTCTTATATCTACTCTGTCCCCTGCCCGTGAAAAGGCATGTCTGATCTGGCACCAGGTGCTGCCTCTGGTCCCTCCTGACTGGACGCCCAGCAGCCAGTGTCATCACGTCATGACTGTCAGGGGGTGTCAGGCGTGGGGGGACGAGAGCACATGGTGCAGGCCCACAAGACGCTGTGCCATCCACGGAGCTGGTGCTGTGGCTGTAGGCATTCCCTCCCCACCCCGCGGGCAGAGACAACCGTCCCCTTACAGACTGTTACCAAGTGAAGTCATGTGCACCCTGCTTGGGCCCCAGCCTGGCAAGGTGCTCTGCCTCAGCGGGGAAGGATTCCTTTTTCCATGTGGGTTCAAGTAGACAAATAACAGAACCAAAGCTGAGACCAACACAGCACGGGCTCCATTCAGTGGCCAAAGAATGGAGAAGCGGGAACTGAGTTCACAGATCAGCTTCTCGCCCTCCTGGAGAGAGTGGTTTAATTTTAAAGAGTAAAGACAAAGGGAGGAGTGAGGCTAGTGGTGGGATGAAGAGACCTTCTGGGGAAGGGGCGGGGTTTTTTCCAAGGGAGTGGGGTACCACCTCCTTTTACCCGTTTCTGGTCCTTCATGTCCAGTCATGGCCGCCGGTGGGTGTGTCACCTAATATGCTGATATAGTAAATTCAACCCGTGATGAGACTCAGGTTCTGTTGGAGGTCACATTCGTTGCCATCTTGGTCCCAGCTGGTTCCACCTGTTTTTCTGTTTGTAGCTTCCTTTCTTATCTCTGGACACTTTCACTTAAATACTTAGGTGAACTCCTTTGAAGTTGGGGGTGGAGGACAGCCCTGTGAAAGGTGGGTGCATGGGGCTTGAGTAGGGCCTGGAGAAGCTCTGACAACAACAGGAGGCTGAGACGGGCGGTCAGTCTGACATCCGCACTGGGGCCTGTGGTTGGCATGCGGAGGTGGTCAGCTGGGGGCACATGTCAGGGAAGGTTCTCGGTGTTTACACAGAAGATGTGAACGTGGGCCCAGGTGCAGAGCTGCCTGTGGATGCTGCTACAGAACCCCCTGATTCTTTCCTGAGAAAACTTCTGGGCGGTCATTCAGGCAACAGTGCAAACAGATTGCTCTGCGTTTCTTATGGGGAAGTGGGGGCATAGCAACAGGGGCTCAGCCCGCAAAACCCCAGAACCCCTCCCCGAACAGCTCCAGAACTGCTTCTGGAATGGCAAGGAGAAGTGGGTCTTCCACCTACTAGACGTGGAGGAGAGGGCTGGGGTCTTCAGGGCCACCCTCACCTTCAGGGACTGGTTGGGAGGCTCACAGGACCCGGCACATGATTGTGCCTTGCGTGCTCACAGCTGAGATGGGTCACAGCATGCAGTAGGGATGCACGGGAGGGAGGGTCCCTGTTCCAGTCAGCTCATGACCCTTAATGCCCCCTCCTTCCCTCGAGGGTCTCTAGGGTGTCTCTTCCCCCAGTGATGAAGGGCAGAACCGTGACAGTTACCTGCACCCCCGTCCCCCCAGGGAAGCTCACTAGACACTTGGCACCCGGCTGGGGGCTGGTCATGTGATGTTCTCTGCCCTCACCCTCCAAAATGCTAGTGCCCAGAAGGGGAGCCGGGGTTCAGCATGAACCACATGGTTTGTGCAAGCAGCACAGGCGCAAGGGACTGCCCCTAACGGGAGGAGGGATGGTTTAGATCAGGGCAGGGAGCTGCTCACCAGCTGCATTAGCTTCCCGGGGAAGCTGTGACAAACGACCACAAACGGAGGCTCAGAGCAACAGAAACCTGTCCTCTCTCAGTCCTGGAGACCAGACGTCTGAGGTCAAGGTGTCCCAGGGCTGCACTCCCTCTGGAGGCTCCAGGGGAGGGTCCTTCCTGCCTCTTCCACCTTCTGGGGGCTCCAGGTATCCCTGGGCTTGTGACCACATCTCTGCCGTCTCTGCCTCTGTCTTCACATGGTGTCTCCTCTGTGTCCATGTCTCTCCCCTGGTCTCTCAAAGGACATTGTCACTGATTTAGGGCCACCCTGATCAGGAGCCTCAGGCAGGACACATCCTCTGGGTTTGGGGGGGACCCACAGGAGGCCTTGGAAGTCAATTCTGGTGGGGGAGGGGGGAGGGTTCAACTCTGCCGCCGTAAGGGCGGCGTCTACACATGGAGGGGGTGGTGTTATCAGTTTACCTGAGAAAACACACTTTCAGGTTATGGGAAGATGCGTTACGGGAAGATCCTGTCTCTAACATGTGGGTGTTCAGGTAGCTGGAAGTGCTTCGGCCTTACTCTGTGGCTGGGCCCGTGCTCCTACAGCTCCCGAAGACTGACTGCAGTGCCGTTTGCTTCACCTGTCAGGTCCCAGCCTTGGGGCAAGGGAGATGGGGCCATGGCTCCGGTGTCCAGGGCTGCAGTCAGGCAGTGCCCGGCCACCAGCCCCATGGGGCTGTTCACAGTGCAATGACAAATCCAAACGGATTCTGTCCTGTGCTGTTGGGGACGAGCCCTGGGTCTGCCTCTGGATCATCCCTGTGAGGGGTTGTTCATGTCCTCATTTACACTCCACGGCCCCCACGAGGTCACCCGGGGTCCCAGGAATCACCTGGGCAAGCAGACAGGGTCTCTTGGCAGAAATGGAAATTCCCCGAGGTGTCAAGTTGTTGCTGTGACAAATAATATTTTTTTAGTTGTGATTAAAATATATGCAACATAAAATTCACAATTTACCATTAAATTGAACAATTCAGTGGTATTTATCACATTCACAATGTTGTACTAGCACCACCTCCATCTGGTTCTAAAACATTCTCATCCCCCCAAAAGGAGACCCCCCTCTCCCTCCCCTAGCCCTTGGCACAACTAACCCACTTCCTGTCTCTGTGGATTTGCCTGTTCTGAACATTTGATATAAATGGAATCAGTTTGTGGTTGTTCTTGGCTGAATGTTTGTGTCCCTCCGAAATTCACATGTTGAAATCCTTACCCCCAAGGTGATGGTATTAGGAGGTGGTGCTTTTGGGAAGTGATTAGGTCATGAGGGTGGAACCCCTATTATGGGATTAGTGTCCTTATAAAAGAGACCTCAGAGAGCTCCCTCACGTCTTCTCCATGTGAGGACACAGGGAGAAGATGCCACGTACAGCCAAGAAGAGAGCCTCACCAGAACCTGACCGTAGTGGCACCCTGATCTCTGACTTCAGTCCTCCAGAACTGTAGGAAATATATTCCTGTTGTTGACTACCCCAGCCTGGTAGTTTCTTATGGCAGCCCAAGCAGACTAAGGCAGTGTCCTTCTGTGTCTGGCTTCTCTCACTGAGCATTGTGTTCTCAAGGATTGTCAACATTGTAATGAGTGTCAGTGCTTCACTCCTTTTCATGGCTAATATTCTATTGTGTGGATGGAGCACATTGTGTGTATCTGTTCTCTGTTTACCTGTTGATGGCCATTTGTGTGGTTTTCACATTTTGGCTGTTGTGAATCATGCTGCTATGAACATGCATGTACAAGTGTTTGTGTGGATGTCTGTTTTCCTTTCTCTTGGGTTTATACATAGGAGTGGAATTGCTGGGTCTTATAGTGACTCCATGCTTGACATTTTGAGGAACTGCCAGACTGTCTTCCAAAGTGGTGGCACCATTTCACATTCCCACTAGCGCTGTTTGAATGTTCCAATTTCTCTCCTTTTTATTGTCTGTCTTTTGGATTCTAGCACCTTAGTGGGAATGAAATGCTATGTCATGGGTGTTCTGTCAGCCCATTAGACCCTCACCCCTTTTATACCAAGTACTTTGTAATGCTCCCCTCGCTTTCTGAAATCAGAGGCAGAGATGAGATAATCTCTCTACACATACAATTTAAGTATAATTATGTATATGTGTGTATGCAGCTATAGTTACAATAGAGAGGAGAATTAAAGATAAGTACATTTTAATGAAATAATACATAATTTAATAGGTGAATGCTTGGCTTCAACTACACTAAGTAATCAGATGTTTGCTTAAATTTTTTTTTTCAATTTAGATTTAAGAAAAGGCAGATAACATTCAACTCGCTTCAGACTTTATATTTAATGTTTTTAAATGAGGACAAATTGGCATTGTTGTATATAATTCAAATTACCGTGGTGACAGCAATCCTGGTGCATTAACTGGCGATTCAGAAACTCTGAGCCACTTTACCAGGAGATTGGATTTTCCAAAATGTCAGAGAATTCTTGGTAAAGTTCTCAATAACTGTGAGAACAACCTTTCCTAGAATCACATCATTGTTCTATTCCTGCAAAATTCAGCCTATCTTAAAGCCATATAGAAATAACTTGTGTGTAAAGTAGAACAGACTCAGACTCTCAGCTCAGAAAATCATGGGCAGGTCCTTCCCAGGAAGGGTGGGCAGGCACAGGACAGTGCCTAAAACAACCGTCAAATACATAGTTCTATAAGATCAGTGATTGTAATAGTATAACTCTAGATATGGGAAGATGCTACAAGAGGGAACCATTTCCTGGACCATAACAGACTAGTAGGACAGGCGACCCAGCGGCTTTGGACTACTGTTAACAGGGCCTAGTCCAGTAACAGCACATTGAATGGCCTATCAAGGAAATCCTCGCCTGAACTGGGAATGAGTATTCCAGGCGCCGTTGGATAAATTGGTCATGAAACGCCTCCTAAACCTTGGTCAAAATTAAGACCAAAAGAGGGGGAATTGTAACATAAAGAAAGTTGCCCACGATTCAGTTCTACAAGAATGAAGTCATCACCCATCACAATCGCTGACTTACAGGACACCCTGAAAGGAATTCAGAGCAAAGACCAGGATGCGGCACTTTGTACTCTGGGCCAGAACAAGCCTGCAGAGAGTTCCATATTTTCAGGAGAAAATTTTTATGAACCAGATTCTTGCCTCTTCCCACATTTAGAAAAGCACTAAAACCATTAAGGTATCTGTCCCTCCTGAATAGCACTAACCTCCTAGCAAGCTGTGTGCTGGGTTGCACATACCCCTTCGTCACACTCACACAAATGGGTCACTTTTTAAATACAAGCAGTTCTTTTCAGCTTTCATGTAGAGAAAAGCCGGTCATGAACAGCATTTCACAGGAGAGCAAACTGAATGGGCCAATTGACAGTGGTGAGATGGTCCTCAACACGTGCCATGTCCTATGTGGTCTGAGGTCCCACGTGGCTGTCCTTTCACCCACCGTGTTGGAGGAAGATGAACCAGAATGTCTGACCCTGTGTGTCTGACATGCCCCCACTGCCCCTCCTGGATATGGGGCTCCTTGTGGGAGAAAGCACAGCTCCTCAAGTCCTTCTCTTTGGTCTCAGGTGCAGGGACCAGCCCTCTGTGGTCCGGATGCCTTGGTGAAAGCAGGCACTGGCAGGGGTCCCCCCGCTGAAGCAGCAGAAGAGGAAGATCGCTGTCACCACAGAGGCGACCCTCTTCAAGAAGTACTTGCCCAGGGGAAGTACTCTGCGCAGGTGCAGCCACTGCGCAGTTATGAACGTGGGAGCTGCTGGGGCACGTGGTAGGGGAGGGATGCTCCACACAAGGCAGGGTTGGTGGCTTGAGCCCATGGCAGCACTACAGCCCTATGGTGCCCTGCCCGCTAAGATGCCAGCGGGCAGGGCACCATAGGGCTGTAGTGGGTGTGTACCACACCTGATCTCAGACACGTGTGCTCACTCCTGACCCATCATGTGTGCCTGATGTCACACACACAGGTGTGCTCACCTGCTCACTGCAGACCCATCACATACACTTCATCACACACCCACTCACACACCCACTCACTGCTGACCCACGTGGCCTGTTGCCCCCAGTCCACGTGGGTCAAGTCCTCTAAGGAACTTGGGGCTGCCCTGCTGGACCTCATCAGCTGGTCCAGCACTGTCGCTGTGAAGGGGAGCCTCACACGGGTGTTTCCTGGTGTCCTTCACACTCGGGTCCTGAGCCACACTCTCCTGCCCAGTCAGTTTCCAAGAGACCAGGCAGGCTCAGACCTCTTCAAGGCGCTGGCTTAGGTAAGGGGCTTGCTTGTTTCCTGGGCAACATTACTGTTACCTCAGACTGAAGGGGGATTGTGTACCCCCCAGGGAAAGAGACATCCATGTCCTGACCCCAGGGCCTCAGGACATGACCTCATTTGGAAGTAGGGCCTGGTCGTGTAACTAGGTGAGACAGGGGCCTTAGAGTGGTCCCAATCCTGTGTAACTGCGTGCTTATATGATGAGTGGAGACACAGACACAGAGGGGAAGCCCCATGAAGATGAAGGCGGAGATGGGAGGGATGCAGCCATAAGTCCAGGGATGCCTGGGGCCCCAAGAAGCTGGAAGAAGCAGGAAGGACCCTCCCCTGGAACCTCAGCACTTTCCAACTAGACAGTTAGTAGGAGTGGGCCTGAACTGAAGGCAGCACCGTGGTCCCTGACCAGTCTGTCTTGCCTGCTTGGCACGGTGGGGAGCAGCTCTCACGAGACGCTGATGAGCGAGTTCTTTTCCCATGAGACCGTAGGACGCTGGTCCTGTAAACAGGTAGGCCCATCTCACCCTTCCTCCTGGGCTCTGTTCACACACGGCGACTGTGCACCGTGTGGGGCTGGGCTTTCATCCTCTGCACAGGACCCCTTGGTGTTGGTTAAAAGTTCAGCTTACACCCCAAGAATGATGGAAGGTGAAATACTCATCAGCCCTGTGCAGTGCAGGCAGAGAGACACAATTAATTATAGAGTTAAAAGCAGAGAGGGTGGGGCCTCCCTAGTGGCACAGTGGTTGAGAGTCCACCTGCCAATGCAGGGGACACGGGTTCGTGCCCTGGTCTGGGAAGATCCCACATGCCGTGGAGCGGCTGGGCCCATGAGCCATGGTCACTGAGCCTGGGCATCCGGAGCCTGTGCTCCGCAACAGGACAGGCCACAGCAGTGAGAGGTCCGCGTACCGGGAAAAAAAAAAAAAGCAGAGAGGGTAAGGATGACTCAGACATGGAAAAGGAGTGAAGCACAGATACAGGCTATGATGTAGATGAACCTTGAAAACATGATGCTCAGTGAGAGAAACCAGATACAAAAAGACAGTGGATTCCACTTACATGAGACATCCAGAACAGGCAAGCCCACAGAGACAGAATGTGGACTGGGGGTGCTGGGGCTGTGGGAGGTGAGGGGTGACCTCTAAAGAGTGGGGTTCTGGGGTGATGATGGAAATGATGTCAAATGCATTGTGCTGGTGACTGCACAACCCTGTGAATATGCAAAACACCACTGAGCTTAATACTTAAAATGGGTTAACTGTGTGGTGTAGAAATTCAATCTCAACAAAGCTGTTATCAAAAGTGAAAACCTAGAGGCTTTCAGGCCCACCTCCAGAATGTGACAGCAGAGGTGTGGGGTTGGATAGGACCTGCGTGTCTGAAAGCCCCATGTGTCCAAACAGGTGATCTGAGGGCACCTTGCGAAATTCTCCCTGTGGCATCAGAAGTGGGTGGCGCTAGTGTGGCCAGGCCTCAGGCAGAGAGGCTGGATTCTGTGGTCTTGCTGTCCTCTCTTAGGGACTGTGGAATCGTCTCTGTAGAAGGAGGTGGGTCAGCTTGAAGCCTGGTTCCCTCTTCTGCACGTTTCTTCTTTCTCTCCCAGCGATGGTGCTGGCCAAGCTGTGCCAGAGCAACCAAGGCAAAAGGGTCGTGCACAGAATGACTGAGAACTTTGACCAGGTGCTGTGGGCTCCTCAGAGGCAGTGACCCAGGACTGAGGCCCCAGAGCCTCCTTCTGAGTGTCGTGGCCCCAGTGCCCCTCTCACGGGAGTGGTTGTCAGGCTTGATGGTTGAAGCAGCCATGATATCGAAACCTCACTGGTAGAAACTATTCCTTTTCTTCCCAGGGAGAAGCAGGTCTCCTTCTACTTTGTTGGGGAGACCACCTTTTTAATAAAGAATAATGATAAGCTGTAAGTCCATATTAAGGATTAGGTTATATACATGTAAAGAATAACCATAAACATCAAGAAACAGAACCTGATGAGTGGACACCCAGAAGTGCCCTTCCCTCGTCCCAGCCTCCTCCCCCACCAACTGGTAGCTGTTCTCCTGATGTAATGCCAGTGACTTGTCCTCATAGCTTACGCCCAAGCACGCATCCCTAAACAACGCAGCCCAGCTTTGCCTAGTTCCAAAGTCCGTAAGTGGGTGTACCATGCTTGCTGCTTTATTGCTCTTGATGGCTCAGCATTGTGTCCATGAGATTCTTTCATCTTGTGAATATAGTTTTTTAAAAAATAATTTTTATAGTTTTACTACCTTTAAACAAAACGTACTCCATTGCTGTGGAATATTCCTTCCTAGGAGCATGCATGGTTCATTTCTGCATCTGCTTGCGATGGCCTTCAGGTGCTTTCAGGTTTGACTCCTGTGGCTGTGGAGTCCATGTCCGTGTGTCCTGGTGCAGGGCTGGGGGGTTTGTGTTCAGCTGGGAGGAACACTGTGGGTCTGTGTGCACGGAGTGCGCTCTCTGAGGCCTGATTGTTTCTGAAGTGGTTGCACCACCCGCTGCGCACCAGGCTTTCCATTGCTCCACATTCTGCTGATACTTGATACTGTGTCTTCATGTCTGCCATTCCGGTAGGTGTGCACACAGTAGTTTTCTTATGGTTTTAATCCCTCTGTTGTTAGTGAAGTTGTGCATCTTGTGGTATTCATGGACTACTTCCTGTTGTTTTTAAAAAAGTTTTAAAAATTGTGGTCCAATACACAAAACATAAACTTTACTATCTTAACCATTTTAAAGTGCACATTTCAGGTCAAGAAGTAATTCTCACTGTTGTGCAAACCTGGCCGCCATCATCCTCCAGAACTTTTTCATCTTGCAAAATTGAAACAGTCCCCATTAAACACTCAGTCCCCATTGTCCCTCCCTCAGCCCCTGGCACTCAACATCCTACTTTCTGTCTCTATGTTTCCGACTGCTCTAGGGGCCTTGTATGATTGGATCAAGCACTGTTTGTTTTTTTGTGTCTAGCTTACATCACTGAGCATAATGCCCTCAAGGTTCATCCCTGCTGCAGCCTGTGTCAGAATTGCCTTCCTTTTTAGGCTGCATAACATTCCCTTGTATTGATGGACCATGTTTTTCTTCTCCATTCATCCATTAGTGGACACATGTAATATCTACATTCATTTCTCCTGTCACAATATTGGTGGAATAATGTCAGAAAGTCCTATGAATCAAAAGTCATTTGCCATTAACTTTTTTCTTAAACTTTTTATTGTGAAAATCATCAAAGCTAAGAAAAGGGAAAAATACATGTCAACTTCACTTGTGTTCAGGAATTGATGCTTTACGAATTCACTTTATTCCCTGTGTGTATGCTATGTGTGTGCAAGTGCCTGTTTGCATACATATGCTGTGCATGTGCATAGGTATGTGCACTTGCACACCTTAGTGTGTGCATGGACATATGCGTGCATGTGTGTTCATATGCTAGTGTGTGAATATATTTGTGCTGTGCACCTGCATATGTTTGTGTGTGTGCTGTGCTTGCCTGTGCACACACTGTGTGTTTGCTGGAACCACTTGCAGATATATCCACATGCAGCTGCTCTAACAATCCTGTGTAGCCACGTAAAGGTCACAGATCTCAGGGATTTAAATGGATGGAGCAGGATGTCCTGATAGTCTGTCTTCCAATGACCGTCACTGTCTCAGTAACATCCTTCACACCTTCTTTAAGCCACATTCAGGGTCCAGTTTATGCCCCCATTATATTCAGTCACCTGTCCCAGGTCCCCTAAAGCTACAATGTCACAGTTGGAGAGCCCGGCCAAGGCTGGGGGTGCCCCTCCTGTTGGCCTGCCCTCCAGGTCCTGCACTTGGCTCCTGTGTTCCCATTTTTCAGCCAGGCCCCAACTTGGATGGGGTCGTCACCTCTTTCCTCACAGGGTCCCATCGCCCAGTCAAGGGGGTTCATTCTCCCAAACTCGGCATCAGGAGTGGGGGCGTGACTGTCCCCACTGTGTCTCCTGCATGTGAGACCCTTTGCTGTTGAAAGAGCAGGTGTCCTGCCCTTGGGGTTGGGGGGCTGGGAGGTGACATGCGGCCCACAATGGGCAGGCAGGTCCCCAGGGGGTGCGAGCCAGTGTGCAAGGATTTCTGCGGTGGGTTCTCCTCTCCAACGGCTTCTGTGCCCCTACCTCTCCCCGTGCCTCCCCTGGAAGACAGCACGCTTCCCAGGATGGGAGCCATGGGAGCCGTCATCTACCGCCCCCTCTACACACACACACATGCACAAGCACACACACACGCACACACTGCAGGGAAGCAGGACCTGAGTGAAAGGCTCTCAGTGGCCTTGAGTGCCCCACCTAGAATCGGCCAGCGGAATGGAAAGAACAGATCTCCCGGCCTGGACCATGCAGGACTGTCCTGCCTGGGTTTCCAGTGCGGCCGCCTCCTTCTGGGAGCCTGGGAGGCTGGAATCAGGCCATTTCTTGTCTATCCTGGCAGCAGACTGGGCTGCGCTCTAAGAAGTTCATGGCTCACCCGTGGATCCTGACCATCAGGTGGCCAGAGATATTGGTAACATTTCTGTTTTGCCTGTTGAAATGTTTGATGACAAAGATTTTGTTCAGTTTCCTGATGTGGGTGTCCAAAGATGAGAGACACTTGTGTGTGATCTGTACCTCCTATGAGATCAGCCCTAAGCTAGTTTAAACATGATCAAGTACTGTCTACACGGTAGATTTAGACCTCTGCCTGTCCTGTCTACTGATTATGTTTAGAGCTGACCATGTGTTGTCTATAATAAGAAGATTTAGACCTCGCCATGTTCTGTGTACGCTAGAACTATGGGAACCTGGGTAGAAACCCGGCCTGGCCTCAGTACTGGGAAGCCCTGTGCCTGCATCTGAAGGTCAGTGCTTAGATGTCTGGGATCTGGAGCTGAGGTGGGCTTGTCTACGTAACAGCCTCTTTTGTGAGTGTCGTTACCTGGTCCTCCCAAGGGTCAGTGCTGTGGTCGGGGCCTTAGTCTTAATCCCTGCAAGGTTCACCTTCCCTGGGGCTTGTGGAGAATCCGCAGGGGGGCTACCTGGCAATAATTCCAATTCACCAGCACGTGCATGGTGCATAGGGAGGCAGGTTTAGCTGGTGAATTGATTGCAGGGCACGCAGATTGGGCAAAAGGCCGATGGGTAACAGCTGAGGCTGCTGCTGAGCTCTCCTTCCAGTCTACCGTCCCTACTCAGAAGCATCCAGCGCTGCTCCTCGGCTTTCAGCCCTGCTGTCCTGTGAGTTTTCTCAACAAGTAAGTGAGAAAAGAAAGGACTGAGCCTGCCAGAACCAAGTAGTTTGTTCACCTCTAGCATGAAAGCTTTAAAAACAGGTAAAATCAACAGAAGCAAAGTGAAAAGAGGAGGACTTCTCTGGGACAAGCATGGGGAGAGGAGACCCACCTGCCACTTTTTCCCATCCCAGGAGGTCCCAGGAACACAGCTTGTTTCCACATTAGGGGAGCCACCAGCAGAGCCATGGTGGCCTGAACAAGGGGATGTGTGACTACAGGTGCAAGGTCTGGGGAGGGTGGTTCACCCTGGGACTGTGGACATGTGACTCAGGTGGAGGGGTCACCTGTTGAAAGAGAATGTGTGACTTTAGGTGCAGGGTCTGGGGAGGTGGGGTCACCGTGGTGAGTGTGGATGTGCGACCCCAGGTATGGGGTGCGGGGACTGTGTGGGTCTCACCACATCTGCATGGGTCAGGATCACATGTACAGGGAGACCGCATATGTGTCTACAGTGTATCCTGTCCCCTTTGATATTTCCAACCTCTGCATTAAGTATGTTGCTCTGATTAACCTGTGGTTCCTTTTCTTCTCTTAATCTTGTCACATTCATATGAGGTCAGGCATGTTTGAGTGGGTTGCTGCTCTGTGTTCTGGTGAGTGACAACACTTGGTGGTATCATATTAACATCATATCATATCATATGTCTAATCTATGGGGGTCTCCATTGCCTGGGTCCCCCTGGACAGAGGTCAGGTGAGCACACACTAACCCTCCCTAAGAATGGTCTCTCACGTGCTCTGTGAGGGTACCGTGATGGCCCCTAAGGTAGGGGACTGTGTCTGGGCCTCCGACATTTGTGATGAAGGGGAGTCAAAATGGAATCTCAATTAACAAGACATTATTTTAAGAATTTATTTTAAGTGAAATAAAACACACGTCACATTCCCTTTACCATCGTCACCATTTTAAGTGCGCGTTTCTGAGGCACCAGATCTATTCACTTTCTCGTGGAGCCATCACCACCATTCCTAGAACTTTTCACCTTGCAAAACCAAAATTCCACAACCATTGAAGTCTCACTCCCCGTTCCCTCTCACTGCCCCTGGCCCCGATATCCACTTCAGTCCCTGAGTTGTCGACTCCAGGGCACCCACTGGAGTGGAATCCTGCAGTGTTTGCTGACGGGTCACTTTGGAAGAGCTGACTTTCAGTCCGAAGCTCTGCCTGTTTGCATCTGAAGAATCTGCATTTAAGGAGAGGGTGTACGAGGAAGGGGGTGTATGAGGGACAAAGGTGTCTGGGGTGCAGATGAGCCAGGACCTGATCAGCTGCCTTTTGGGTCCTCTGGTTCCATCTCTTGGCCTGGGCCTCATCTGCATCATCACTGGCCCCGCTGGCATCCCTGGGGTGTTGTTGTCTGAGTGAGATTCCCCTGGTGCCCCTGCTCTCCTCCCCTCCTCCTGCTGGTTGGGGAGGGAACTACTTGCTCCGTGGTCTCTACTCCTGAGGCACAAAGGACCCTGCAGCACGGACCTGCAGAGTGTGGGTGTGGTCCCAAAAGCATGGGACCCACATAGGACACAGCATTGGGGCATGACAAGTGCTAGGGCTGCCTCATCATTGACAGGGAATGTTGCCAAGATCCTGCTTGGGAAGGCGTGGTGGGTGGCCTGGGACCCCAGAGGCCCCATTCCTATCCTGGAGCTTGGAGAGTGCATCCCCATGGGCTCCAGATTCACCCCATATCTCAGCCATATCCCTCTGTCCTGTCTTTGAACTCAGGAAAACGAGCTTTCTTGTGCACAACATAGGCCTGGTCCTGTTGGTATTAGGATTCTTTCATTTAGGCATCCTGGGATAGCAGCTCTTTTTAGGCCTAAGAAGGAATATTCAATGACTATCTCTAACTACTAGGTTGTTGGCTTCTATTAGTCATTATTTTCCTGGTTTTAGCTCTGATGTGGGGATTACAGAGGAGTCAACATTTAAATCTTCATAATCTGTGTATTTGTAGTGTCGGTATCATTACTGACCCATAGTTTTTATGGTTTGGGAAGAGTTATTGATTTCACGTATCATGTAAAGGATTCACAATGATGATAGAGCAGCTAAGATTACAATAATGGCTGGTAAATTGTTCACATTTTCTCTACCTGTGCATCTATTGTATGTGTATGAGTTAGTTTAGATGTCAATATTAGTGAAATAATATAGAGAACTAGAGAACTTATTTTAAAAATCACTATTGTGTGATGATGAAAATGTAAAAGTTCTTCCATAATCGGTGATGTTGTGTCTTGAGAGCCTAGATGAAATTGATATGCCTTAATGATATACAGGATTTTAGCCTATGATTTAACTTTGACAAAGCTACATCACTTTTTACTTTTATCTCATTTATTGAGAAAGACAGAATTGTTATGGTGTTGGCTTGAAACTGGTTGAAAAGGACTTGAGTCCTTCCTTATTTCACATTTACATAGGTAGGATCTTGAAACATAGGATATGGTGGAGGTCATTCGTGTAACCATTCTAGGTTAGGAGTAGCAGTTTCCACTGCTAAGACTTCTTGTTTAGATGCAAATGCTTTTCAAACTATGAAGAGTATTAGCATTACTGCTGCTACTGAGACAAATGAGCCTAAAGACAAAATATTTCATGTTCTAGGTGCCTCAGAGTAATGTAGTAACCTCCCTGAGAGGCCAAGAAAGTGCTGCAGGAAGTCATATTTACTACTACAAATATACCTGTGAAGTGAGTTTTGCTACTGCTGAGTTAACTGTATAACCTGAGAATCGTGGGAATCAGTGTAGGAAGCCTCCTATAATAGTGAAGACTGCTCCCATGGACATTAGGTCATGGAAGTGTGCTACTACATAGTATGTGCTCTGGAGGACAATGTCCGGGGATGAGTTGGCTAAGATGACTCCTGTCAAACCACCTACTGTAAAAAGAAAAACTAAAGCCTAAAACCCATAATATAGTGGGAGGTCATATAATATTACCTCCGTGAACAGTTGCTAACCAGGGACTTCCCTGGTGACGCAGTGGTTAAGAATTCGCCTGCCAATGCAGGGGACACGGGTTCGAGCCCTCGTCTGGGAAGATCCCACATGCCGCGGAGCAGAAAGCCCGTGTGACGCAACAACTGAGCCTGCCCTCTAGAGCCCACAACCCACAACTACTGAAGCCCACGTGCCTAGAGGCCATGCTCTGCAACAGGAGAAGCCACTGCAATGAAAAGGTCACGCACCACAACGAAGAGTAGCTGCTGCTCATCACAAGCAGAGAAAGCCCACGTGCAGCAACAAAGACCCAACGCAGCCAAAAAAAAAAAAAAAAGAAAAAGAAAGAGTTGCTAATCAGCTAGATACCTTTACTCCTGTAGGGATAGAAGTAATTACGGTAGCTGATGCAAACTATGCTCCTGAGTGGACAGCTATCCCTATGGTAAACATATGATGGGCCCACAAGAGAAATCCGAAAAAGCCAGTGGACATGACTCATACTATTCCCAAATAGCTGAAAGGCACTTTTCGTCCTAAATAGTATGTAATGATATGTGAGTTTATAACAAACCCTGGTAGGCCATGAATACAGACTTCAGGGTGACCAAAGAATCAGAATAGGTGTTGGTATAGGATTCGGTCTCCTCCTGCAGGGTCAAAGAAAGTCGTGTTGAGATTTCTATCTCTTAACATTATGGCAATTCTGGCTGCTCGGACTGACATTGGTGATTATATTAAGATGGCTATAGTTGGGGAAGATTAAACAAATAATGGTGTTTGGTATTGGGATATGACTGCTGGTTTTGTATGAAAGACTGTAGTGATAAAGGTAATAGCACCAAGAATTGAAGAGACACCTGCTAAATGTAAGGGGAAAATGGTTAGGTCGACAGAGGCTCCTGCATGGGCCAGATTGCAGGCTAGAGCTGAACACACAGTTCCACTGGTACCAGAACCAGCTTCTACTGTTGGTGATATAAGTAGGGGTAAGAATGATGAGGGAAGTAGTCAAAAGTTTACGTGATGTTTTGGGGAAATGCTACCTCAGGTGTCCGAGTTATTAGTGGCCCAAGTCTATTTTCAAACCCTGCAATATAATGGGTACAAATATAAAGAAAATTATTACAAGTGTAGGGACTGTTATGACTACCTTACAGATTTGGGCATCTCCAAGTAGCGCTCCAGGTTAGCATAGCTCAGTCTGGATGAATATACTTAAGGTGCTGCCTGGTGCTCCAGCTCAAGCACAAAATAGTAAATATAAAATGCTGATATCTTTGTGATTTGTTGCAAATAATCAGCAGTGTACGAACAGAGGTAAAATGACTGAGCTAGCTTTAGACTGTAAATCTAAAGACAGAGATTGAGCCCTCTTTCTGGCAAACCCTGTGGTGAATCAACAAATTGAATTGTAACTTCAGAGAAGAAGCTTCAGTTCTGCCGGTGATTTTCCTGCCTTTTTTTTCTTTCTCAAATGAAGGAGAAGTAGCCTGAAACCAATCGACTAGAGGATTTGCCTGTTAACTAAAGTTTCCTGGGGTTAAAACTCATCAATCTCATAAAGATTTGGCTTAATTACAATGTTTGCTTTAAATTCAATTGATGTAGGATAAAGTCTTGCAATCCTTATTTTTAGGAATTAAGTAAATTTTACTTGTTTAGGGTTTTGAAAGCTCTTGGTCTGAACTAACCTAAATTCCTAGTCCAGCACTGATAGAATGGGTGTTATGTGTAGTAATCGTGTGGATATTATGATTGGTAATGATAGGAAGGTTATTTCTTTGTATGTTCAAATTGTTTTATTTTTGTGTTGTTTAATGAAGGGAACATAGTGATGTGGAGTATGTTAGCTGCAAGTAGAAATATATGCTGAGGACTGCTATGATGGCTATTAGTGTTGGTAGAATGATGTTATCATTTTTGTTATCTCTTGGATAATTATTCATTTGGGTGAAAACCCTGATAGTGATGGGCGATGTCCTAATGATACTATAATGGTGAGGAAACAAATTGTGATGGGAGGTGTTTTATCTCATGTGTGTGATAATGATACCCTTGTAGTACATGATCTGGGCATAAATAACAAGAAGAGAGTGTTGTGATGATATAAATTCATGTTTAGGATTGTTATAATTAGAATATACTTTATAATAGTTGTCATTCATCCTATATGGGCAATTGATGAGGAGGGTGTAATTTTTTCCAGGTGAGTATGGCTAAGTCTGCCTCAGCCTCCAGCTATGATTTATAATATCACTATGATTAATAGTATATTTAGGTTGATGGATGGTGACATGTGGTATAAAACTGATAAGGGTGCCGTTTTGTCAGGCTGATAGCATCAGGCCTGCTGTTCATGGGATGCCTTGTGTGACTTCAGACACTCAGAAGTGAAATGGGGAAAGCCCTACTTTTTTGACAAGTGCGATTGTCATGAGGGTGGATGCCGCTGGATTAAAGATTTTTGTTATTCTTTGTGTTCTTTGACCAGAGTATATTAGATTAATGATAATAGCCATTATAAGTAGTATTGATGTGGTGGATTGTTTTAGGAAATATTTGTTGGATGCTTCTGTAGCTTATGGGTTCGTGTTTTTTATTAGAATGGGGATACCATTAACCAGTGTGAGCTTGTTATACAATTATATTTCCTGAGAAAATGATCAGTAGAATGATAGTAAAAACAATGAGAGTTTATTGGTACAGGAAGGATATACGACAACATTTTGGGGGTATGGGCTTTAAGCTTATGTAGAGAACCTTACTAGATAGCATGTGGTATAAAGTGGTAGCATGGGGAATGTAAAATTCTTAGGAAGAATTCAATTCCAGGAATAAGAGCATTGAAACCTCTATGATTTACTCTATCAAAGTAACTCTTTTGTCAGACATATTTCTTAAGTTTGTGGTGGGTTGCCTGGCATGATGACAGGTAGTGAAAACTCTCATATACATCGGGCTAATGTTAGTAGTAAAAAAAACTTTTTATAAGAGATGTAGACGTTGATCATATCAAACTTCTGGGTAGGATGTTCAAATTCATAGAAAGGAGATTGTTAGATGTGTTTTAATGATGACTTGGGCTGTATATAATTCTGGCACCTAGGGAATGTCGAATGCTCCTAAAAATAGATTATTGTGGAAATGTTTTATAAGGAAATTGACATATTCTCTAGGAAGGACGGGGTGAATGGGCCTGCTACATTTTCTACATTGAAGACATATACAGGTTTTGATTCTACTTCTGTTAAATCAAGTGGGGCTTCATTGGATTTCTGCTACTGCGGAGATAATCAAATTCCAGTAGGGGTCAGGAGAAAATTAGTCATATGTGTTCTTGTGTAATAATTACTGTTGAAAGTGTAAATGATCCATTTATCAGTAAGACTGAGAATAGAATAACTGCTATATTACTTCATATGAGATTGTGTGTGCTACTGTCCCTAGAGCTCCAGTGAGTGAGTATTTTGAATGTGAAACTCATCCAGATCTGAGGGTGTAATAAATGGGTAGGTGTGATATGGCTAATATAAATAATATGCCTACATTTATATTAATTAGTGGATAAGATATGGGAAGAGGAATTCATGTGTGAGAGCGAGGGTTAAGGCTAGCATTGGGGCAATAATATATAAATTGATGATGTTGATGGACATAGTGGTTCTTTAATAAGAAATTTAAATGCCTCAGCAATGGGTTGCAGTAATCCATGAGGGATGATGATTTTTGGCCCTTTCTGGATTTGTATATAGCCTAGGATTTCCCATTTAGTTAATATGAGGAATGCTATGGTGAATTAAATTGGATAATTTGTGAAAGAATGTTAATTATAAACATATTCTTAGGAAGAGGACTTGAACCAGTGCAGATAAAGGTTTCAGTTTTACATAATTA
This sequence comes from Aethalodelphis obliquidens, assembly GCF_003676395.1. Classification (NCBI taxonomy): domain Eukaryota; kingdom Metazoa; phylum Chordata; class Mammalia; order Artiodactyla; family Delphinidae; genus Aethalodelphis; species Aethalodelphis obliquidens. The sequence continues at coordinate 14,487 of NW_020838116.1, read as the reverse complement.
CTGGGCTCTGCCACCGTAACAAACCCAGTTCTACAGTAGGGTATGTACAAATTAATTGAATGTAGATTATATCATCATTTAGTTTGCAGACATTTTGTAAAGTAAGCCGTATTGCTCTTGTCCTTTCATACTGGAAGAAATCTGCAATAGACAGAAAGCAACCAGGATGACTCCAGTCTGAGCTCAGATCACGTGAGACTTTAATCGTTGAACAAACAGACAAGTAATAGCAGTTATACCATTGAAATGTCATGATCCAGCATCAAGGTCATAAACCATATTGCCAAAATGAGCTCCAGAATACAGTTACACTGTTATCCCTAGTAAAACTTGTTCCGTTGATCAGTGTTTTAGAAGAACAGGTGATAAAGCATTTTGACTAGCTGGTCTAAATTTTAATCACTCAGAGGTGGTTTTATTCTCCAAAAAATAAATGGTGCACGGGTTCAAGGTGCACCGGCTTCAGTAGTTGTGACACACAGGTTCAGTAGTTGTGGCCCACTGGCTTAGTTGCTCCGTGGCACGTGGGATCTTCCCAGACCGGGGATCGAACCCATGTCCCCTGCTTTGGCAGGCGAATTCTTAACCACTGCATCACCAGGGAAGTCCCAGAATCGCAGTTTCCCTTTTAATATACCTTAAGCCCAAAGAATCCATGGAAAATTGTTACAGAAAATAAGACAATAAAATATTGTAAGGACTATAACAGAAGCATATAGTACACAGTTCATGTAGACATGTCCCAAGCAGTTACAAAGTATATTAAAAGGGAGGCTGCAATTTTATTTTTTTACTATTTTTTTAACATCTTTATTGGAGTATAATTGCTTTACAATGATGTGTTATTTTCTGCTTTATAACAAAGTGAATCAGTTATACATATGCATATGTTCCCATATATCTTCCCTCTTGCATCTCCCTCCCTCCCACTCTCCCTGTCCCACCCCTCTAGGTAGTCACAAAGCACCAAGCTGCTCTCCCTGTGCTATGCGGTTGAGGGAGGCTGCAATTTTAAAAGAATAAGATAAATTATATGCACAAACTCCCAATATTTCCTGAAAGGTTGCAGTCTGAAACCCTATTGTAGGAAGCAGAAGATTCCAGGAGACATTCTACAAATGAAGGACTCTAAACACTGTGGGTGTATAAGGAATTCTGGAAGGAAGGTATCCTCACCCAAGGACAGCAGGTTCCTAAACTTCTCTGACATCACATCCCTGTACAATTCCCACTGATCTTGGGCCAGGCATTCCCAGTCCTCTTGAGAGAAATCTATGGCCATATCCTGGAATGTCAGCAGTCCCTGAAATTAAAAGTACACATGCCATGGGGCCACGGGAAGAGTTCATAATATGACTCAAGAAGGAAACAGCAAGTTAAGAGAACTGGTTTTAATTTAGAAGAGTGTCTTCAATTATCCACTTATATATATATATATATATATATATATATACAAAATAACTTCTTCTACCTTATTTCTAACTACAAGAAAAGAGTGTGGCATGTGATCCACAAAACCAGTATAGAGACTATACTTATCTGGAAAAGAAATGATAAAATGATGGTTTCAACACTGGCATATGCATTTTTGAGTGTTTTATTTATATCAAATTGGATAAAATGTTGTGTATTTCTCAGACAGAAAAGACATGTCGAGGTAGAAATGTACCTTTCAACTATTCATGGGTACACAAATACACTGGGGAGATTGTAAAAGTGCAGATTGTGATTCAGTAGGTCCTGTGGGCCTGAGTTCTATTTTTTTCACAAGCTAATTTTTAACCAGTGATACCACAGTCTCTGATTCCTTAACTACAATTGTGAATAGCAGAGACATAATTAGAAAGGTAAAAATTCATATTTAATTTTGAACTTAAAGTGTTTTATGGATTTTACACGTTTAATAGAATAGGAAGCACAGCAGCAGCAATCATTTGTGAATATTTACTGTGTAGACTGTGTATCTTACTAACTTTTTTGTGTAGGATTCCAGGGCAAAGGCCTGGGCTGCGGTCACAATGGGCTGGGCCCCCAGGCTGGGCCGCCCCTCCAGGACCCCTGACGGGGCCCTGCGCTCCTGGCGGCTCCCTCCCCTGGTGCCCCCTTCCTCCCAGAAGGCCTTGGGGCAGAGCTGTCCCACCCCATGCGCCCAGAACGGAGCCCGCGTTTCCGCAGAACTGGAACTCCTGGCTCGGGGTCTCTTCCCTCCGCTGTCACGGAACTGCCCCAGAGCCCGAGGGGAGGCGGCCTCACTGAGGCTGCCGGCTCTGGAGGGGTCCCGGTGGCTGAAACCGCGACAGTCGCGGAGACAGTGGGCCAGGTAAATGGGCGCCGACCCTCCGCTTGGTCCGGTGCCCAGGCGGCAGCGCAAGACCAGCTTCTGAGGGGCAGGGGTTCGCTGCCACCCTCCGCTGCTGTGCAGAAAGAGCAGACCCCAGCCTCTGGTCCCAGGGAACTTCAGTCCCTCCTCTCCCCACTGCCCTCAGCCTGGCTCGCAGGGCCTGGGGGGCGTGGGGAGGGGGTCGGCCTGAGCGTCCTGAGGGGAAACGGGGCAAGGGAGGTGCAGGGTCCAGCTGCAGCGTCAGCGCCCCTCCTCCTGACTGTGGGGAAAGCGGCTGAAAACTCCTCCCGACGCTCGCAGGCCCCTTATTCAGCCGAGACCCTCTGCACTCCTTCTTTCCTGAGCTAAAGTACGGGGGGGGAGGGGACAGGGTAGGGGACAGGCGCAGGTAATGGGGAACATAAAAGGTGATTTTTAACTAAGGAAAACCAGCTCTCCCTACGTGAGGAATGTAGCACGTTTCTTTGTATGCGAAGATGCCAGAGTCTGGGCTCACTGAAATCCTTCCTTTGATATGCACCTCAGCTCCCTGGGGCCTGCATTCTGTATTTGCATATCCTGAGTTCCTCAGGGCTCGTGGCTCACACTGGAGGGCTGCAAGTGCTGATGACTGGGACATCTTTTGTTTACTGAGATGGCAAGAAATATTCCATTTCTCACAGGCTTGAGGGTCAGACAGTGTAAAAGAGTCAGAGAATCTCACTCAGCAGGTACTTTGGTTTACATATAGATAATACTTATACGTAACTGTGCTAATAGAGGTTCTCAAGTCCAATCAACTTGTACTATTGCCCTCTATGTATTCATTTCATCAATATCATAAGATAAATGCCTATAGAATTGACTTAGTCCATTTAAATAGGATAATGATTTTTAAAGGAAACATAATAGAAATATAACAACAAAACTTTTACCACTAAAGCCTGGGTCTGGAACAACCTAAATAAATGTTCCATTGTTAAAATATTAAAAGATGTATTCAATAGAAATATCAACAAAATTGACAAATAATAAGGGCAGCAGAATGTTGAAATGTTCTATCTTTATCATTAAAGTGGCAGAAAATCATTTATTAGTAGGCACTGGGGGCAGAAGATGCCTGATTTTATATCTTTGTCATATTTGTACAGTTGTTTCAACAAGTTACTTAAAGACAAAATGGAAAAACAAGGAGGTTTGTGCCTGAGATTACATTGATGTGAAACCGGGGATGGCCACCTTGTGCCAGGTGAGTTAAGTTTACCTGGCAGGTAGACCGCAGAGCTCCTGAGAAACAAGGGTTGGAATTTTTCTGCTGGGTGCCCCTTAGGTTCTGTGACTTGACTGATTGTGAATCATGTTTCGGGAAAGACCTGATCACAGGAAAAGGGTGGGAATAGAATGATTTGGGGAGCAGCTAACAACATTCATCATGGCTTATGGCCTGAAAGAATTTTAAAGAAACAGGAAAACAAATGCTTCTTATGGAATCAGAGAATGTGAAGGTTGGACAATCCCACAAAATGAGGAACACCCATCCCATTTTCCAGATGAGAAAACAGAGGCCCAGCAAGATGAATTCCCTCACCCAAGTTGCACCCGTCTCTCCTCTCCACTACGTGGTTCATGAAAGCAGGACTCTTCCTGTCGTGATCACTGCTGAACCCCCAAAAGGGCCAGGCATCTAGCAGCTGCTCCAAAAATTTTGGTTGGCTGTAGTAACAGTGCTATTTCTTTCTTTCTCACTCTTATTCAGGATTGTGCCAAGAACTCCCTAGTTTGCAATGTAATTTGATAAATGTAAATATTAATTGAGTTTTTTTGTGATGAGGACTTAGGCTTTGAAGGTAACAGACTTGGTTCAGATCTTGGTTCTGTCACTCAATAGCTGTTTGGATTTTGGAAAATTACTAAACCTCTCTGAGCTTATTTCCTCCTTTGTAAAGTGGGGATAAATATATCTGAGCCAGCAGAGCACCTGCATGAGAGATGTGCACTAAATATTGGTCTTTCTCACTCTCCCACACCATCTCTCTGTTCTTCCCAGAGAAGTTGTACAGAAAGATATAGTACTTTTCTAAAATAATTAATTAATTAATTTTTGGCTGCGTTGGGTCTTCGTTGCTATGCGTGGGCTTTCTCTAGTTGAAGCGAATGGGGGTTACTCTTTGTTGCGGTGTGAGGGCTTCTCATTGTGGTGGCTTCTCTTGCTGCACCTGCTGTGGAGTACTGCCTCTGGGTGTGCAGGCTTCAGTAGTTGTGGCCTGCAGGCTCAGTAATTGTGGCACATGGGCATAGCTGCTCTGCGGCATGTGGGATCTTCCCTGACCAGGGCTCGAAAACATGTCCCCTGCGTTGGCAGGCAGATTCTTAACCACTGCACCACCAGGGAAGTCCGATATAGTACTTTATAAGGAGGAGTTTTAATTTATTTCAGATAGTGTACATTTTTCTTGTAGAAAAGATTATTCCACTATAGAAACATTAACATGTGGTGCCACTACAAATGCAGTATTCTATGGGCTAGATCTTATCAGTAAATTTTATAAGTAATTGGGCAAAGGCCAAAGCACTATGTACTGGGGAGTAAGAAGACTCAAATCTGGGTCTTTGGCCTGGCAATTTCAAGAGCAGGGTGTGTTTTTCAAATCCATATTTCATCTTGTCTTTGTTTCTCATCCATCCTCTGTGTCTGTCTTTCTCAAGAAGGCTCAGATCCTCTGCTTTCACACCCTCCCAGCTGGCTGTGCCCCAGCTCCCATCCTGGACCCTCTGCATGCATGGGTGTGCCTGCTCTCCCTGTGCATCACCACCTTTGCCAGGGAGCTGCTGTACCGTGCACTGCTTGCTGTACCCCAGAGTACCTAGACCCTTCTGGTACATGAAGTACACCCTCATCACCATGTGTGCACGCCCATCCCCTTACCTTATATCCTGCCTCTAAGCCAGGCTTGGGGGTGACTACAGCGTGCATTCAGTTATGTGAGGTGCTGGGATCAAAGTGAGGTTCCCAACTTTTGAAGTTGCAGGCCTGAGGGGCACACAGTGATTTAAAGTCGGGTCACCTGACTTAAAGGGGGGGCTGATTGATTTAAAGCCAGGGCAGCTGACTTAAACCCTGCGTCCCTCAGCTGCAGGACGAGACCAACTTTGGCGGTGCATGGGTTCGCTCCAAGCCAGCACTGCTGTTCAGGAAGAGCTTCCAGTAGCGCCTTAGTGCAGGGAGACTTGGTCCATTGTCTTGCCGCTGCCCTCAGAGGGGGGCCACCTGCTCTTCTGGAGGAGAATCAGGGAGGGGGAAGTGCAGAGTCCCGGCTGGAGTTGTGGCACCCCTTGTCTGATGGCAGGGAAGGGGGGGGTGGGGCTGTGTGGTGTTCTGGGGCTGGACTCACCAGGTCGACTCAGCCTCTCAGCCTCCTAACCTCCCCCCACACACCCCACAATAGTTTCCAATAATATGTAGTTGCGCCTTAGATTCTCGGTCTTCAAACTCGTACCCAGTCTCCCAGGTCCCTTGATTCAGCCAATTCCTCTGTGCCCTTTCTTCTATTAGATATGGTCCCAGAGGGAGGGGCTGGGGGATGGGACTGGAGGGACCCCGGCAGCACTTGGCTCAGCTGACTGAATAGATCTGTGGCCTGTGCTCTCACACATGTGTGAGGACCCTCAAGGCAGAATCGAGGGGGCCAGTTAGAGGCAGTCCTTACTGCCTCAAGTGAGTATGGATCACCATCGGGTGGGGAGCACTCTGAGCCCTGAGAAGTACTGTTAGGAGGATGTGTTCCTCCCGCGGCTTCAAGGACGTGGGTGGGCTTCAGGGCTCCAGTTCCCATCCAGACCTCCAGGTCCGACTGCACCCCAGTGGCCTTGCAGACCTGGCTTACTGTCCCAGAACTTGTCAGCCTCCAGGAAGAATCCAGACTGCAGAGATGCTGCCTGAGCGCTCCAGCTTAAGAAGTGCTGTCCCTGGGGACCCAACTGTGGAGGGAGGAAGGGTGAAGGGAGTAGGGGGGTGGGGTAGGGAGGGGTGGCTGCCTTGGGAGACGTTGAGACAGAAATATTGCCCCCCACACCCCCTGCCCCCTGCAACTGACCCATTGATGACATAGGGTCTCAGGGCCTTTTAGTCAGAGATGCCTCTGTTTCTTTACTCCTGTGTTCAAAACTATGCAAAACCAACTCTTCATCTGTTGCTGCCTTGCCAGGGCTTTTAAAGCACTGTTATTTTGAAGCACTCGTTCTCTAAACTGCAGTTTGGAGCTGTCCCAGCTATTTAAAAGTGTTTTCCTTAAACTGAGACTAAATCCTACTCTTTTGGAAAAACGACCTTCACTTCAGAGGAGATCGTCTTTTCTGCCCATTCCTTCCTTCTACTGCCCTCTTAAGAACCCCTGTGCTCAAAGAGCTTGGTGATTTATTTTTTGCTTGATGTCAAAAAGAAACCTTCCCCATGCACCCAAAAAAGCTTTCCTGGAACATAGGTGTTTCAAAACCAAGACAGTGTTTTGCAGTTAGTATACACTGGGTAGACTGCCTAGCAGTCCCTACAAGAGCCAGAGGTGAGCGACACCTTTACTAATTTGATTGGATGCCCTTCAAGTGTAGGAAGGTCCCATTCTTATGCCCCAGCAGATAAGACAGAGCCCTGGATGGCTGTGGCTGTGATTAGATAACTTCTGATGATTTTATTTCCCTTACTGAGCTGCTGCTTCTAGGTTAAATTCATTTTATTACCTGTCCTTGTTTTTTTTTTTTTTTTTTTTTTTGCGATACATGGGCCTCTCACTGTTGTGGTCTCTCCAGTTGTGGAGCACAGGCTCCGGATGCGCAGGCTCAGCGGCCATGGCTCACAGGCCCAGCTGCTCTGCGGCATGTGGGATCCTCCCAGACCGGAGCATGAACCTGTGTCCCTCGCATCGGCAGGCGGACTCTCAACCACTGTGCCACCAGGGAAGCCCTACCTGTCCAGTTTTAAAGAATGACTGACAAAGTCACTGTAATAGGTCAGGAGTCTGAGCTCAGCGTTGGTCAAAAGTACTCACAGGGAGGAAGGTGGATAAAAATACGTGGGTAAAATAGAAGGGTTGGCAAGTACAGCCAGGACAGCCATGTTCACTGTGCAAACTAGTAAAGGCCAGAATCTCCTCATTTATCTCTGGTGGGACGTTCTGATGGTTTCACAGGATCAAACTCAAATCATATTCAAACTAGGGGGCTTCCCAGAGAGTGCTGAAGCACCGGCACAGCCCACCTGCACTCCCACTTTGGCACTCCAGGATCAGAGTTGGGTTTGGAGATGGGGTTGCTGTGACACTCAAGGAGGTGAGCAGAGAGGAGTTGATTACTGGTCTCCTCTGACTCTCTGGCCCAAATTTCCTGGCTTCACGGGGGGGACAGAGTTTTTCTTTCAGCAACTGATGGGGCACTTCCAGGCTGGTGGGGTTGCCCAGTGGCCCGACAGCCTGACAGGCTGACTGCGGTGTGACCGCCCTTTGTTTCTGCAGAATCTGTACATCAGGAGGTGCATGGTTGCAGGAGCCCATTCACCACCCCCCCAAGGGGGAGGGCACCTTCCCTGGCTGTACCCTGTGATCACCAGGTACTTGAAATGAATGCAAGATTTTTGACTTCAAGAAAGAGCTCACATAACCCCTTCTGCCTCATAATGTGTGGGATTTACTGTAATGGAAGGACATTATGAAGAACAGGTAGAAAACTCACCTGTTGGTCTCCATGTGGGAGTTTATTTTGCACGAATCCCTCCTACACGAGTAGAGAGCAGAGGTTTATTTTTGTTCCCGTGTGTGTAGTTGTGGCAGAGGATGTAGGTATGGTGATTTGAAGCCCTCAAAGAAATATTTTCAGAATTCTCAAGACTTCTCTTGATTGGAACCGAAAGAGACCTGGAAAAGGAGGAAAAGAAAAGGAGGAGGGAGAACGAATGACTGTTTCTCAGTAAATTCACCTTCCTGGTTGATTGTTCTGTCTTCTCATTTCTTTTAACTTCTATGTATGTCTAATGGAATAACGTAGAAAGGCTGACTTTTATGCTTTAAAAGATTTTACATCACAAAGAAAGTAGAAGTGGCTAACAGAACTTATTCAAATCAATGTTACATAGAGACTTTGGTATTAAATTTGTATACTAAAATGGGTTAATCCAAATTGTCTTTTTCTTTTTGAGTGAATATTTGTAACATATTTTTATAGATAATAATTTATCCTAGATATACAAAATTGTGAGAATGGGTACCAGTTTTCACCACTTAAATGAATAGGTCGTACACTTTAAATGCCAATGTTGTCCTACATGTTGTTTTTTAATTCCTTGATTTCCAAACTTGTGTTTATTTAATTGATTTCTATCTAGTAATCAGTGTCTCCCCTTTATTGTTTCTTACTTTATATTTTATTGATCTATAGTTAATTTACATTATTATATTAGTTTCAGAGATACAACATAATGATTCATAAATGTTTAGATTGTTCTCCATTTATACTTATTACAAAAGAGTGGCTCTATTCCCCATGTTACACAGTACGTCACTGTAGATTATTGATTTTATACATAGTGGATTCTTCCTCAGAATCTCCTATCACTATTTTGCTCCTCCACCCTGTCTCTCCCTGCTGGTAACCACTAGTCTGTTCTTTAATCTGTGAGTTGTTTTGTTGTTGTTGTTGTTGTATTCAGTTTTTTAGATGCCACGTGTAAGTGATAACATCCCAGGCTTGTTTTCTCTGCGGCTTATTTTACTAAGCATAATACCCTCCAAGTCCATCCGTGTTCTTGCAAATGGCAAAATTTCATTTTTCATGGAAGTCATCATAAAAAGTCTTTTTTATCCCCTAACCTATTAATGAACACTTAATTTGACTCTATATCTTGGCTATGGCAGATAACACTGTTATGAACACTGGTGTGCAGTTATTTTTTTGAAATAGTGTTTTTGTTTTCTTCTGATATACCCAAGAGTGAAATTCCTGGATATCATGGTAGCTCTATTTTTAGTTTTTTGTGGAAACTCCATTCTGCTTTCCACAGTAGCTGCACTACTTCACATTCACATCAAGAGTGTACAAGAGCTTCCCTTTCTCCACATCCTCACTAACCTTTGTTATTTGTGACCTTGTTGATGACAGCCATTCTGACAAGCCTGAGGTGATATATCTCATTGTTTTGATTTGCATTTTATTGCCGATGAGCTATGTTTAACATCTTGGTGAGTTCTGGCTGTCTATCTGTAGTTTTTCCTTGGAAAAATGTCTATTTAGGTCTTCCCATTTTTTTAAAAAAGATTTTGTGTGTTGCTCTGATATTGAGTTGTATGTGCTGTTTCTGTAGTTTAGATATGAACCCTTGCTTGGTCATCTTTTTGGTGTTAACCTCTTATCATGTGCAAATATTGTCTGTCCTTCAGCAGGTTGTCTTTTCATTTTGTCTTTGGTTTCCTTTGCTGTGCAAAATCTTTTAAGTTTGGTGAAGTCCCATTTGTTTATTTTTGCTTTTGTTTCATTTGCCTTAGTAGACTGAACCTAAAACTGTTGCTATCATTTATGTTGAAGAATGTTCTGTATTTTGCTCTAGGGGTTTTATGGTCTTACATTTAGGTCTTCATTCAGTTTTGCATTTATTTTATATATGGTGTGCTAAAATACTCTAATTTTATTCTTTTCCATGTAGCTGACCAGTTTTCCCAGTACCACTTATTGAAGAGAAAGTTTTTTCTCCATATTGCCTGCTTTGTCATAAATCAATTAAATATGTGTTTGGGCTTATTTCTGGGATCTCTATTCTATTCCAGTGATCTTTGTGTATGTTTTGGCTGTGGCCCGATTCCTTTTGATTACTGTCGCTTTGCAGTATAATCTGAAGTCAAGGTGCGTGATGCCTCCAGCTCAGTTCTTTCTCAAGATTCTTTGGCTATTTGGGTTCTTTGTGTTTCTATACAAATTTTAAAATTATTTTTCCAAGTTCTGTGAAAATGATTTGATATTCTGATAGGGATTGCATTAAATCTGTAGACTGACTTTGGTAGTGTGGTTATTTAAAGGCGCCTCCAATCTACCTCTTGAAATCTGTTTCCTGCAATTTTGCCTTGCTTTCAAATCCTCTTCATTGCATTACCTCAATATATTTTTGGACGATAGCTGTCCTTTATAACCCTTCAGGTTTGTGAATTGCAGAGCCCCTGAGCTCCATATTTCAACTCGCTTTTTTGTGAGCTGGCCGCAAAACCGCAGGATTGCTTCAGGCCCTATTCCGGTTCCGGGGAGGCAGGCTGAGCCTTTGGTTAATTCTTCTTCCTGATGGGAAATTAGAGTGACATGTGCCCGTCCAAACCCCCACAGCTAGTCTCTAATTGGTTCCCCTTCTTCCCTTTCATCCTCCACATTAATTGCAGACTGTGCGAAACAGGAGGTTAAAGGTGCTGACTCTCCAAGTGGGGTGATTGTTAGTAAAGCAGCTGGAGTGGCAAACCCGAGCATGAGGAGAGGAAAAATGAGGTGCATTTTAGAAACCTTTCCCGATCAGATGGTGTACCATCTTCTGCAGTTCCCATGCATGTTTTAGGTGTTGGAAGATTCCGTTAAACCTGGAGAGTTTGGACCTATGGAATGGGTAGCACGCAGTATAGCTTTAAAGGGTCTGCATTTGCTCAACCAACCTCACCAATCCTCTCAGCCCCAAGTGTCCAGCCTTATGTCTCATCCAGCTGAGGATGTACATGTGGTCAATCCAGGTTGCATCACAGCCCCTGAACGAATTTTGTAAGAATTTCTGTCTCTTTCGCTGTCTCTGTGGGGTTTTTTTGAAATTTATTTTTATAATGGGGTTTAGCTGATTTTCACTGTTGTGTTCATGCTGCTCTACACACACTTGATTCCCTTATGGAGACATATCAATACATAGGTTATAAGATTCTTCCTAGTCAGATATATTCATCTGCGGTGAATAGGGGGTGTTGAGTCCAGTTCATTGAGCAAGGAGTAGGTCTTGTCTATTACATATTTGGTTAATGGAACGGTATCTGTGCTAATTTCAAACTCTGGTTTTATGCATCACCCCACCTCACCTTTCCCCTTAAGCAGGCATAAGATTGTTTTCTAAATGTCAGACTCTGTTCTCCTTGTAATCTAGTTTTCTGTAGCCATGTTTACATTCCCTCTATAAGTGATATCTTATGATAAGTTTCTTTTTCTGTGTGACTTATTTCACTTAGAATCATCGTACCTAAATCCACTCATTATGCTGCTACGGGCCTGATGACATAGATTTCATTGCTGAGTGATATTCCATTGTACGTAAGTACCACAACTTTTCTATCCATTTTTCCCTTTGTGGGATATTTAAGTTGTACCGTAGTCGAGGTTCTTGTAAACAGAGCGTCCCCAAATTTTGTGGTGGCTGTGTCTTTTTTATTTTAATTTTCCTAAGCTATAGGGCCATAAGTGGAAGTGCCCTAGGCTCTGTAGCTTTGATTTTTCGATGTTTCAGGAAACACCATACACTTCTCCAGAGTGGCTGTTGGCAATTTACCTCCCTCCCATCAGCATAACAAGGCTCCCTGTTCTCCATGGCCTGTCCTGCCTTTCTGGATTTTACACTTTTTTCAGAAGGCCCTTTTGACCAGGGGGGTGGGGGGCGGTGAGACTTCATTGTAGTGCGGATTTACATTGCCCCGCTTGCTTGGGTGGCCAATAAGGGCGTATCCATTTTATCCTGAATGTATTCAGGAAAAAACGCATACGCCCTTATTGGCCAACTGCATCATTGTCGAAGTTCTGCCTCTTTTCATATGCTTTAAATGCAATTCCAATCTACCTCCTAAAATCGGTTTCCTGCAATTCTGCCTCACTTTCAAGTCCTCTTCACAGCCTTACTTCAATATATTTTTGGACGGTAGCTGTCATAACTCTGCAGGTTTGTGAGTTACAGTGCCCCTGAGCTCCTTTCTTCAACTCGCTTTCTTGTGAGCTGGCCGCAAAACCGCAGGATTGCTTCAGGCCCTAATCTGGTTCTGGCATGGCACGCTGAGCCTTTGGTTAATTCTTCTTCCTGGTGGGAAATTAGAGTGACTTGTGCCTGTCCGAAACCGTACAGCTAGTCTCTCATTGGTTCCCCCTTTTCCCGTTCATCCTCAACACAAACTGCAAACTGTGCAAAACAGGAGGTTAAAGGTACTGATGCTCCAATTGGCGAGATTCTTAGTAACGTGGCTGGAATGGCGAACCCAAGCACCAGGAGATGAAAAATGAGGTGTATTTTAGACACGTTTCCTGATCACATGGTGTACAGTCCTCTGGGTTTCCCATGCATGTTTTAGCTCTAGGAAAATTCCCTTGAACCTGCAGATTTGGGACCCATGGAATGGGTACCATGCAGTATTACTTTAAAGGGTATGCATTTCCTCATTCAACCTCACTAATTCTCTTAGTGTGAACGGTTTCCAGCCTTATGTCTCATCCTGCTGTGGGTCTAGATATGTTCAATCCATGTTGAATCACAGCCCCTGAGCAAAAGTTGTAAAATTATCTCTCTTTCTCACTGTCTTTTATTTTTTTTAATTTATTATTATATTGGTTACAGCTGATTTTCAAAGCTCTGTTTCTTGCTGCTGTACATCCACTTGATTCACGTACAGAGAGACATCAATAAATTCTTTTTCAGATTCTTACCAGTCGTATATATTCTTTTCCGGTGACTTGAGTGTGCTGAGTGCAGTTCTTTTAGCTACCGTGTAGGCCTTGTTGATTATCAGTTTGGTATTTGGAATGGTATCTTTGCTAATTTCAACCTCCTGGATGATGCCTCACCCCTCCCCACCTTTCCCGTTTAGCAGCCTTATGTGTGTTTTCTACATATTTGACTATGTTTTTGTTTTGTAATTTATTTCATGTGTAGCCATTTTGGATTCCACCTTTAAGTGATATCTTATGATATGTGTCTTTTTCTTTTTGAATTCTGTCACTTAGAATGATCATACGTAACTCCTCCGGAGTTGTTACAACTGGCCATATTTCATTGATTTCCAGGCTGAATAATATTCCACTCTACCTAAGTACCACATCTCTATCCATTTTTTCCCTCCAGAGACATTTAAGTTATATCCTAGTCGAGGATCTTTTAAACAGAGAGGGGGTAAACATTGGGGTGCCTGTGTCCTCTCGATTTTTGTTTTTCCCAAGATATACGCCCATGAGTGCAAGTGCCCTATGCTCTGTAGCTCATTTTTTAGATGCTTTAGTAAACACAATACACTTCTCCAGAATGGCCGTTGGCAATATACATTTCCACTATAAGTCTCACAGGGCTCCCTCTTCTCGTTGCCCTGTCCTGCATTTCTGTTGTTTACGCTTTATGAGGATGGCTCTTCTGACTGATGCGAAGTGATATCTTTTGTAGTATTGACTTCCAGTGCCCACCTGTTTGGTTGGCTAAAAAAGTGTATGCCCTTTTCTTGAATATATACAGAAAAAAACGCATACACCCTTTTTGGCCAACTGCAATGTTGGCAATGTTCAGCTCCTTTTCTTGTGCTTAATGGCGAGTCCTTTCTACCTCCTCAAATCCCTTTCCTGCCATTCTCCCTTGCTTACAAGTCCTTTTCTCTGACTTTCCTCAAGACATTTTTCAGTGATGGATATTTTCAACTCTGCAGTTTTGTGAATTTTACTGCCCCTGAGTTCCATTGTTCAACTTGTGTTTATGGGAACTGGCCACAAAGCAGCGGGATTTCCTCAAGCCCTATACTGTTTCCATGGGCAACCCTAGCCTTTGGTCAATTCGTCTTCCTGATTGGAAATTAGAGTGACATGTGCCTGTCTGAACACCTAGGACTTGTCTCTCATTGTTCCTCAT
>NW_020838116.1:0-294 GCF_003676395.1 Aethalodelphis obliquidens | reverse complement strand
GAAGAGGATGTGTCACCCATACCTGCTGCTGGAATTTCTCCCTGGGCAGAGGTGAGGAAGGAAAAAAGCAGTGGGGGCAGGGACAGGACGGGTATCTCAGGCAGGGAAATGGAAATCTTCCAGAAGAGCACCCAGGGCCAGGACCATCCTGGCTGGCCTGCAGGCACCAAGTCGGCCGGCATGCTGTCACTCGTGTGGCTCTATGGCCCTTCCTCTAGGCTTTCAAGTCCTTGTATATATTCAGGTGTTTTACCTGGGACGGGTGGGAATAGTTCAGCAGCAACTGGCCTGGGG
>NW_020838115.1:2483-85488 GCF_003676395.1 Aethalodelphis obliquidens | reverse complement strand
ACCCACAGCCAACGTCATCCTCAATGGTGAGAAACTGAAAGCATTGCTGCTAAGATCAGGAACAAGACAAGGTTTCCCACTCTCACCACTCTTGTTCACTATCGTTTTGGAAGTTTTAGCCACAGCCATCAGAGAAGAAAAGGAAATGAAAGGACTCCAAATCAGAAAAGAAGAAGTAAAGCTGTCACTGTTTGCAGATGACATGATACTATACACACAGAATCCTAAAGATGCTACCAGAAAACTGCTACCAGAGAACTACTAGAGCTAGTCAATGAATTTGGTAAAGTTGCAGGATACAAAATTAGTGCACAGAAATCTCTGGCGTTGCTATACACTAATGAGGAACTATCTGAAAGTGAAATCAAGAAAACACTCCCATTTACCATTGCAACAAAAAAAAAATTAAATAGATGTCCAGTTCTGCCTAAGGCCCTTTCAGTTCTGGTCTTGTATCAGTCTGGTATTAATGTTTGTTGTATCGTGTTCTGTGGAAGGAAAATAAAATGAGGAAGAATTTTCTCACATTCGATCCGAATGAGCATAATTAAAAAGTGAAATGCTACTGCGTCTGCAAAGAAATCAATCACTCTAATTGCAAAGAAGATTCTCTGCCTCTGTTATTAATTGGGCTCTTGGTAATTTGGAATCAGAATCCATGACAGCTTGTGATTAATTGGCTCCTTTTGGGCTAAAGAAGGTAAGAAGTTCTAATTACCCCTGGATTATTCCAGAGTGGGTGGAAAAGCTTGATCAAAGAGATATTGGGAGAGATCTAGAAAAGATAGGAGTGAGCAAAGATTCATTGAATTTCTTTTTAAGAATGTAAAGAACAAAATATTTCATTTGTTGTGACAAAAAGAAGAGCCTGTGGTATTTGAAATCCCAGAGCAAATTGGATTTTCTAAGAAAATAGGGAACTGGGCATATGAGAAAAAGTTTATGTACCCTGAAGTCCTATAGTTAGGTTATAGAAATTGGCCTTGCTTACTTATTAGCACACGAGAATACTGACAACCTTGCGCCTCACTTGGGGAAAAGTATGGAATTCATACTTTGAGTGTTTAAATGTATAAGTAACTGGCACTAAGTTTAAGGCAGTCCAAAATGTTTTATTCAAATGAAAGCATAATTTAAGTTAGTAGAAATATACTCAGGGTCCTAATGAATGAATCTACTGACCCAATCCCTTTTGGTATCCTAGCCTTTGTTTCTCTTCAGATTACCAACAATACCTGAAGAATAGGCTGGATTTTAGGTTAATGCATTTTATTTTGAATGGTATGTGTTGATTTTATATATCTATATAGATGTAGATATATAGTTATAGATATAATTTCAAACTTAAAGAGAAGTTGCAAAATTAGTACAAAGAATTCTTGTATGTGCTTTACCTAGATTCACCAATTATTAATATTTAGCTTTATTTGCTTTGGCATTCACTGTCTCTCCATATATACATGTTTTTTTCCTCCTGAATCCCTTAAGTGTAAGGAGACATTGTGCCCTTTTCCCTGGAAATAGTGATTACTTCCTAAGTGAAACAGTATTTTCTTACCAAACCACAGCACAGTGATCTAAGTCAGAAATTTAACATTGATACTCTTGACTGATCTACCATCCATATTCAAATTTTGCCACTTATTCCAGTGACATCCTTAATGGATTTTTTCAGACCAGGAACCAGTCTACAATCATGCATTGCGCTTAGTTCTCATGTCACTTTGGTCTAAGTATGAAATAATTCTTCAGCTTCTTTGTTCTTCATATTATTGAGAGTTTGTGACAAGTATAGGCTGGTTGTTGTGTAGAATGATTCTCAGTCTGGGTTTGTCCTCTGTTTCCGCATGGTTCTTTCATGTTATGTGCTTTGGATGGGGTTCCACAGAGGTGATGGTGTGTCTCTCTGTGTATCCTTACAGGAGCCTCCTGATGGTCACCTGTCTCATTAGCATCTTGGTTAAGGGGGTGCCCACGAACTTTCTCCACGGTCAAGTTATTATTTGTCCTTTTGTAGTTAATAAGTAATTTATGGAGAGATATTTTGAGACTCAGAGTATTCTGTTCTTCATCAAACATTTGAATTACATACTGGTTCATAGAACCAGTAATTCAGGTGGATTTGATGAAGAAGGTGAAGTGATTCTTAATGCTTACTTTCCACTAGTAGTTTTACAAGCCACTCTTCTCTCTCCCAAAGGAAAAAAAATCTTAAAATATAAGCAGTGGAAGTGTGCAGAACAGTTCATTGACAAAAGGCAACCGTTGGAGGATATATATTCCACGAGCTCTGAGAGTAACAAACATATTTTGAGAATGTGAACAGTATGGGCAAGTGTGATTTTTGGTGACTCAGGGAAGGAGGAAAAGAATCCCCTGATCACGATATATGGACCAACTTGCAGACTTTTCCTTCCCTGTCTAGTGAAGGTTGTTTATTTCTCAATAGTTGTAGAAGTACAACCTTTTGACCACACAGACCTTTAATCTAATAACCAGATCATGAACCACATAGCCTGATTATGTTTTAAAAGATGTGATATATATAACAACCTGAAGTTAAAGTTGCTTCTGCTTCTAATGACTCTAGCCAAGCAGAATAGTCCCCAAGAGAAAAGTAAAATTTTGGCTTCCACCTAGCCAGGAGAAAAGCTGTAGGCATCCCGAGAAATGAAACTTGAAGTTGAAATGTAAGAAATGTAGGTAGTTACAGGTCATTCTGGGGGGAAAAATAATGATCTTATCCAGTAAACTAAAAAGCAGCTAGAGGCTGAATCGTTCTTTCCTGTTCCCTTCCCCCAGTTTAAAACCATAGATTCTTTAGGTTGAAAGTCCAGGGGTTGAAGCAGAAATCTTTAGGAGTTCTTAGGAAATTACAGGTGAGCAGGTTAATAACCTCAGGTGGGAACAATTCTGCTATAAAACACACCGGGGAAAATACTCCTGAATTTCTGATGAATTTAAATCTAGGGCAGTCTAATATATTTGCTAAAGAACTATGTTCAAATTAAGGCTCCAGCTGATGGTACCCAGTCGCCTCCCCCATTAAGCCATCTCCAGTTCTCCCAATGACATATTGTTCAAGATATTGTGTCTTCCATGGGCAAGGTTCTTGCAGATTCAGGGGAAAGATGTATCAGTTGATTTTGTTGGTCACAATACATAGAAACCTTGGTCTCAACTGGCTCAAGCAAAAAAAAAAAATATTGGTTGATGTAACTGAACAGTCCAAAGACAAGGGCCAGCCCAGATCTGGTTTACTCCAGAGGCACATGGTATGTATTCTTTGGAGCCACCTTTCTGGGACTCTGCCTCTCTGTCCCCCTTCATGTCATGCTTCATGATAACCACATTGGTGATATTGCCTCTTCAGAACAGATCTGTAGCTCTGCTTTCATCGCCAGAGTGTCCAGCCTCACTCTGCTTGGGCTGCCTTAGGTCAGGTTCTCCTTCCTGTGCCAGTGAGTAGGACCTGGAGGAAGGGACATGCTAACTGGCTGGAATACAACAGGACCCATCCTTGGAGCCCAGTAGGTGGCCAATCCCATGTAAACCATATAGAAGCCTGTGCAGTTTGCCAAATTAGTTCTGCTTTTTGTTGCCCTTATGGAGCTTACAGCTTTATCAGGGAGGCAAACAAATAAGCAAATGGATACAAGATACGAAGTGAAAGAACAGATCTGTGAGAGTAAATGTCAGGGAGACACAGTCCAGATGGCGAAATGGGAAGTGACATTTGAGTTGAGATCTGAATGGTTGAGCAGGAGTTAATCAAGAAAAGAGGTTAGGGAGAGACAAAAGCCACGTGAGCATTTGGGGGAACATTTATCACTTTACTTTCTCTTAGGAGAGTTGGTGTGTGCTGCTCAAAATATTGAACAACCAGTATGGTACCCTAAAGAGGGCAAAAGTACAAGTGGCCAAAGGAGGATGACTACAGGAAAGCACCACCTTGCTGTAGGTGGCCACAGATGAGTGGCCCACTGCTGGGGTCTGAGGCCCACAGGGCTAGGGCTGGGGCAGAGACTGTTAACCGACTAGGATGGAAGTAGTAGATAAGTATATAAATAAGTGGTATGGCAGCATAGGCGTGTACCTGCTGGATTTCAAGCCTGAGTGTACCCCCTTTTTTTCTGGCCTCTCTCCACTGTTTACTGACCACCAAACCTTCCCTATGCGATATTCAATAAATGTTGACTAAACATATGGATAGCATGGGGAAATTATCTACATTCATGCCTGGTTGATATTGATAGAAGATTTCACCCCAGAGCAAATTAGCAAATGCTTCCCTAGATTCCACAGAGCATCTCAGACGTTGATTTTCAACTAGAGGCTTCTGGGATTTGAATCAACATCTGCCTGAGGTTTGCAAGTTGAGGGGAATCTCAGCCTGGAGACACATGTTGATTCCACGATACAGTGTTGGAAGCCCACACGGAGTAATAAACTTATAGTTGTGTTCTTTTTGAACCATTTAATACTTATTGACTTAATGGGCACGTGAAAAAAAAATCTTGAGATGAAACATTAACATCTTTATTCCTGTCTTTTCTTGAAGGGGGAGAAAATTTGGGCCTGCATTTCAGCATGGAGGTTTGTCTGCAGCCAGTAGAGGCTGCCTCTTTAGATGGTGTGCTCTATTTTGCCTTTCTTCCACCTTTCTCACTTTTCTCATATTTGTTACGTACTTGCCCTTGGGTACTGGGTCTGAAAATAGCAAGATTTAAGCTTTCTATTAGGAAACCATTGTAAGGTAAAAGGAGTATGATGATCTTTGGCATCACCCTTCTGGCCTTTTCCACTGTTTTAACCCCAGCTGCAGGAGCATAAACTTTCCAGCTGTGTGAAGGACTCAGAACTGAGCCAGAGCAATCCCCAAACCAGCTGAAGTTAGTCTGTTAGCTTTGTGCAGGCTGAAAGCTTTAAATAATCATTTCCAGTCATGTCTTCTGGTCATTTCCCTTTAGTGTACAATTTCGCCTCCAAGTTCTTTGCTTACACCCTGAGAGGCTGGCCCACTCCACTTGGAGACTCCACTAGGGTGAGTAATTGTCAGTAGCCTCCCTTTAGTCTCTTAAGCATCTCTCCTGTTTAGGGCTGAAGTCTAGTTCTATATGATTTCAAGTAAAAACTCCCATCCGCAAGTCACTCATCCATTCATCCAACCTTACCTAGTTAGTTAGCAAAATGGGGAATCGTATTGACAAGATCATTATCCTTAAGCGATTTGGAGCCTAGTAGGGAAATTAAAATGTCCACATGCAATTGTATACTCTGAGACAAGTGCCTATCAGGTAGGGTTGCAGATAAAATACAGGACACCCGGTTAAACTTGTGTGGTTTATTTGTTAAATCTGATAACACTACCACCAGGGAAAGTGTTGGGTGCAAGTGAACACAGGTGAGGAGGACCAGGGAAGTCTTCCTAGAAGCACTGCCATTGAGGCCAACACGAGAGGGCTTCAGTCAGAAGAGGTGCATGA
The DNA here is from genome assembly GCF_003676395.1 of Aethalodelphis obliquidens. Classification (NCBI taxonomy): domain Eukaryota; kingdom Metazoa; phylum Chordata; class Mammalia; order Artiodactyla; family Delphinidae; genus Aethalodelphis; species Aethalodelphis obliquidens. The sequence goes on along the minus strand of NW_020838115.1, from coordinate 80,002 downwards.
TAGGGGAGGGCTCTGTGAAGATAGAGAATAGCACATGTGAAGGCCCTGACTTGAGAGCCGCCCCAGGAAATTCAGGGGCCTGAGGTTCAGGATGTGGGAATGTGGAGGGTGGAGGAGTATGTCAGGGGAGGGGAGACTGGAGACGCGATGAAGTCCTGCCATGGAATGTGGACGGGATCCTAAGCACAACAGGCCAGCCATTGTAGGACTTGAAGCAGCAGAGTGACATAAGATATGCATTTGAGAAAAATCCTTCTGGCTGGAGTGTAGTGACTGATTAGAAGAGGGAGTCTGGAGACAGGAGAAGGCAGAGCGGTGCTTGCTGCAGTAACAATAGTGAGTGATGGCGGTGGTTGTGAGGAAGAGAGAGGAATGGATGAGCTACTTAGAGGATGGATGGGTAGATGTGGGAGATGAGGGAAGAGAAAGGTCGCTGCTTTGCTCTGAGTGGCTGCCCCACCAGGAAGCCACTCCCTCTGTGTCTCCAGCTCCTGCCTGGCAGCTGTGGCAACACCACTTCCTTCTTTGCCCCCCAGCCCAGCAGTGGAGTGGGTGTGATTTCCTCTGCTGTGACTCTCTGGGATGTCTCACCATCCCATTTGGCCTTTTAGCTTTTTCATCACCATATGAAATTTGTCATATTGAACTACCTGTCATGGGCTGTTTTTCTGAGTGGACATTAAGTAATATGGACGTGTTGGATTTGAGGTGCCTTATGAGACATTTAAATGAAGACATTTTACAGGGAGTCATATATAGATTGAAAAGTGCAGAGAGTGGTTTTAGATGGAGACAGACTTAGCTGGTAACTGAAACTAGGGGATAGGATGAGGTCCTTCAGGGAGATGGCATAGAGGATGAAGAGCAGAGAGCCTAATACAGAAGCCCGAGAAATACCCCAAGGAAAATCAGCTCAGCAAGACACTGGGAGGGTGCCGAGAGACAGAAAGCTGTCAGGAGGGTAGGGTGGTGCAGAAGCCAAGTGAAGAGATTTTTCAAGACAGAGACGTTGAAGATCTAACTCGGCTTGGCAGTCACATAGATAAGGATTGAGAAGTAGTCCTTTGGACTGGTCAACGGAGAAATCATTGGGGGCTTCAAGGAGATCAGTTTCATGAGAGTAGTGGGACAGAAACCAGATCACAGTGTAGATGGGAGGGGAGCAATTGGGGGACAAGTCAAGAAATTGATGACAAAGGGAAAGAAGGGAGGGATGGATGAAGGACAGGAAAATAGAATGGAGGAGGGCATTTCCTTGTGGCTCTTTATCTCTGGCTGGGAGGGACCAACAGAGAAGGAGAGCATGAAGATGTAGGAAGAGAGGGTGGCATCCCAAGCCCAAGGAGGACTGGCCCCTGTCTTCAGCTTCCACCAGCTGGATGTTCCCTTTCTCTAGCTTTCCACATAGGCTGTGGAAGTTGCCCCTTTCCTTCTTGGATCAGCTGCCCTTGATTCATTCGTCCTTTTCTTATTTCTCAGCACATCTGGGTCATGTTATGTGAAGACAAACAAATCACCACTGATGGTTAATTTTCTTGAAAAATCCCCCAGACAGGTACCATTTTGGAGAACTACATATTGTGCCTCAAAAAGCCAAAGTAGTCCATTTTTCCTCTCTTATTGGGAGAGATTGCTGTTTCTTGGAGAACCCAATGAAGAGGGTGACTCGCACTTAGGAATAAAGTTGCTTGAAAAGTGCAAAAGGTGAGGTAGTTTGGCTATGTGGGGCCTCTGAGGCCTGAGACTTCCCGAGAGATGGCAGATTCACAGGCCCCATTTCCCTCTGAACCTGGGCTATGAGCTCATCAAAAGAGATGGTAAATAAAGTTACTGACATGGTTTAAAGCATAATTTTGTTCTCTCTTTTTCATTCAGAGCAAATTTAATGGAATTTGTATACAAAATGTGGATGAAATATCCATACGATGGGGCTTGACCATATCCTCATAGTTCCCCTTCCCTTTTCTACATCTGGCCCCTTTAGCTCTGCAGACTTAACCCCACACCATCAATCCACCCAGTCGGTCCACTGAGCGTCTCTTCCTACTTCTCATCTGGTCGTTGTTGTCACCTTGTTCTCCACTACAGTCTCCTGCAATAGCTCTTAGGTGCAGGGAGGTTGGTTCACGGTGAGCAAGAAACTGTCAACTCCAAGGACAGGTGGAAGTGACTTGGCAGCCGGAGTGAGCCCACCTTGAGTTAATTATACCAATGAGGGTCAAGGAGAATGGGGATGCAGCTGGTCTGCAGAGCCCCAGCAGTTCTGAGACACATGATCCTGGATCCACACGTTGCTCCATATCCAGCCTTGCCTTTGTTCTCTCTCTTGACTCCATCCAGGTTTCTGCTCTCCTTATCCCTTTGGGGGAGGGAGGCCAGTACCAGCCCAGGTGTAGTCCCCAAATGCTTCCTATTTCCAGGCCCTATGTAGGCTTGTACATCCACTTGCTTGTGTTGCCCTGGCATTCGTGATAACAAGTTGAGTGGTTTCTGCCCTAGACTCTCTTTTCTGGCATTCTTCCTTGCTGAAATGTCAGAGAAGGCCATTGAGAGTGCATAACCACCAGTTGACCCGAGAGCTGGACCCAGGCAATCAGAGATCCTCACCCCCTCCCCTGTCCTTGGAATATACATTCCATCCACCGTTCCCACAGTGGGAACCATGTTCAAGGACTCAGCCTTGAGAGAGTAATGTGTTCTTGAAATGATGTGGACAGTATACGTGACTGAACCCTGTTAAGATCTCTGTGTAAACTCAAGATTCTGGTGGGTGGGTGCTGAGATCTATTCGTCTTTCAGCTGACCAAGGCAAGCCTTGTAAGCAGGTTCCCTTGCTTGTTAAAACTGCCACTGACTAGTCTGGAGCAGGCTGCTTCTTTCTCCAGTCTCACTTTGCCTGTGTATAGGGGCCAGTTTTTTATTTTTGTTTTTTTTCTTTTCGGTATGCAGGCCTCTCATTGCTGTGGCCTCTCCCTTTGCAGAGCACAGGCTCTGGACGCGCAGGACCAGTGGCCATGGCTCACGGGACCAGCCAATCCGCGGCACGTGGGATCCTCCCAGACCAGGGCACGAACCCACGTCCCCTGCATCGGCAGGCGGACTCTCAACCACTGTGCCACCAGGGAAGCTAGGGGCCAGTTTTCATACCAGCATATAATCTTAATGCTTTGTTTTCTTCCAAGTATGTACAAATCAAATAATGCTTTTGTGATGAAAATTATACATTATGCAGAGAACCAAACATACACTTTCCATTACATGTTTGATGTACTAGTTGGTGTTAAATTGACATATTTCTTCACCCGTGTTCTTTGGACTGTTTTCTTCATTCATGTCTGTTTTTCTTCAGATGATATTCTAGTAATTTATACCAATATGTGAACCTGGATAAACTAATATATTTTACTCTCAATTTCAGGTTGCATCCTTTGTTCTGCAACAATCATTGGAGTGCAGTTTTCAATATGTCCACGCAGGGATTCAAAATAACAAAAATGCTTTTGAACAATAATGTCGTAGGTTGACAGAGTGGTTTATAAATTATAGAATATGCTTATGGTCTTAATTCTTCGTCACAACCCTGCTTATCATGACTGGAATTGCTGCTACACCTGTGAGGTGATCTGGGGGCTGGCTGTAGCCAGGCTGGGGTCCTGACTGGGCCACATACCTCTTACGCCCCAGCTAGTAACTTAGCAGGGCTCTGAGAGGGAGAGTAGAAGCATCGTGGGACCTAGCTCTGAATTGGCACACCATTGTTTCTGCTGCCTTCTATTGGCAGTGGCAAGTCACCTAACTTCAAGGGTGGGGAAATCAACTCTGCCTCTTGATGAGAGAAGTTGGAATGTCACATTGCAAACAGTGAGGACACAAGGAGTCAATCTGGAGTCATTTTTGCAATTTGGGATGTGGCTTGGTGCCTTCTTCAAGGAGGTCGTCCAAAACCATTTTTCAAACATCCCAGGTTCCTATAAATCTCCACCTCCCAGTCAGTTCTGGTAAGGGGACACTTGGTGATAGTATTGTCTTTCGAAATGAGTAGTTCCGTTATCAACATTACATCGCTCCCCATACATTTATAAGGTTTCCCTGTTTGTACGTGCAAAATCTTTCTGTGTATATTTTGAGAAATAAATTGTACAGGCCTCTTTTTTTTCTTTCACACACGCTAGAGATGTTATAGAGGCAGTCAAAGTGTCCAAATTTTTAAGAAATTGGAAAAATCAAGAGTTCCCTGTATGGAATGCTGTTAACGATGGCAATTCCCGCTACAGTACCTTTCATCTGAGACACTTAAGGTCTGTTAAGATTGAAAGTAGTAAAAGATGCCGGTTGAGAGAATTTTCATTATCTTGTGCTCTGTAAACTTGGATTTTCATTTGTTTGGATGGGCTTGAAAATGCTTTTTTATTACTAAGGGCATAGAAGCCTCTAGCGGTATTCTTAATAAAGCAAGGTGAGTTATAAGCAATCTGAGTTATAAGCAATCATCTGATGGAGGGTAAATGTACCACACTCCATTTGAAGCAAAATACAATGTAAAAGTCTTACCACGGAAGAAAATCCTTATACGATCTTTAAAAAAAAATACTTCAAGAAAAATAAAGACATGACACCATATTCAGTTTAAAGTCAGTGACTTATAAGCAAAGCAAAGACAGTCTGATTAAGGCCGTTGCATTGTTCTGGCATTTTTTAGGTCTCACCCATTTCTGTAGCCTTTTTAGAACTTAAGCTTCTAGGGCACAGAGAACTTCATCTTGACGTAGGACTGAGCAAATGCATGGAGCATTTCTCAATAAATAGGCATTAAAGTCTAAGTCCAGAAGGGGCCTTGAGATACCCTCTCTTTATTCCTTGGTAGAACTGTTTTAACCAGACATTTTTCTTTAAATCTCAAAATTCAGAGATTCCACAATCAGAACTTACTTCTCATATTGCCTTGTGGTCTGCTGTGGGCATCTGTCGAATGGTGTGAACTCTGTGTGGGAACCCTGGTCTACCCTCCAGGCTCATGGTTTGGGCTGCTGTGGTGCCATGCTGTGAGCAGGGGCCTTCTTTTTTGGAGGTCTGGGCTCCAGTGACCTTGGTTATGTTCTTTTATGGAACCTTGGGTGCTTGACCACTCTGACACTCACTCTCATTTGCAGGCTCTTGGGAGGATTAAATGAGCTCATGTGATATCCAGGTGACTGAGGCAGAGTGGGCTCAGGATGAATCTTTGCTTCATTTTCATTAGCTGTGGAGAATAGGATGACCCTAGGGATGAGCTACGTGGACTCCAGCTTGGTGCCTCTCCAACTTTAATATGGGTATGCTTCTCTTGTGGATCTTGTTAAATGCAGGCTGTAATTCAGTAGTTCTGGGTGGGCCCTGGATTCTGTGCTTCTAACGAACTCCTAGGTGACGGTGACCCTGAGAGCAAGGGTCCAGCTCCTGCCTTTCTCCCTTCTTTCTGGAAGAGCAGGACGTCTGCCCCCCAGGAGGAGAAAACATCCGCAACGTGACTACTAGTAACCAGCTTCTCTCACAGGCAAGGGACCTGTACCACTGCTCCCTACCATTTTGTCTGAGGCGCAGCAAGCCAAAACACTGACATGCTGAGGTTTGCAGAAAAGAGGAGGTTTATTCACAAGGCAGCCAAGCGAGGAAGTGACGTGACAATAGGTCTCAAATCCACCTCCCCAAAGGCAAGGGGCTTGGGGTATCTATGGGATAAAGAACAAAGAAGCAGGGCAGTATGAGGCATGGGGAGCATGAGGAAAGGTGATTGGAAAAAGGGCTCATCATTGTTCTGAACTGGCGTAACTAGGTTACAGGACTGAGCACATGCTCAGGCTGTAGTTTTCGGCCCTCTGATGGCAGGAGGTCAAAAGGCACTGGCCCAGGTGGAAGATCAGTGGTCCTCTCCAGTCTTAACCAGCTCAGCTTAACTAGACACAGCTGATTCCAAGTTCCTGGACAATACCAGGGGCAAACATCTTATTGCTTATGCTACATGCTGCTTGGAGGACGTGCAAGTGTTCAAGCTACCTTGAGGGGTGAAGACAGGATTTGACTAATCCTTACACATGGTTTCACCTCCAGACGAGCAGAAGAGGTCTGTAGGTTGAATCTGGCTTCTGGCACCTGTAATTGGAGGATTATGGTTTAAAACGGGCTCTCCCACCCTCTGTGTGATCTTAGGTAGATAGACTATTGGACCTTCCTGTGCCTGTTTCTCCACCAGCAGCATGGGGACACTCAGAGTCCCTGTCTTGGGGGCTGTTATGGGGGTTCAGTGAGATATAGATGTATGCACAGGCACACGGGAGACACCCAGTGTGTGTTAGCTTTGTGCTTATTTTTATTAGGAGACCAGTATTGTTAGAAGATTTCTGGTTTGGACAACAAATTAGATAGGTGGTCATTACTATAGTTTATGCAACAGCAATTCACATTACCATTTGCAAAAAAGCAGTTGGTTGTCCAATGGGGATTATAAACATCCATTTATCATGAGCTACTGAACAGACACTTTACACAGTAACTACTTCAAGTACTATTTAAGATCAATCCTCTATGTTGTCTTAAGCAGTTGTTAACCCCCAATTTCGTGAATAGTACCAAGTAAGACACTTGAGAATCATCTAGAGCAATCTATTTCACTTAGCAAGCCTAAAGCTATAGTTCAGCAATTTTATTTACTGTTCTATGACAAAAATTACTCTGAACAGCTATGCCCTGGATAAGTAATCAGCTAAAGCTAGTTTGACCGACTAAATCTGATTTACTGAATCAATAACCCAGTTGATTTAGAAAGGGCTAATGCATATTTCTCATCCATGCTTCAATAAACTGTTTCCCATGCTTAAATTGTCTTTTATCCCATTCATACATATCCAAATTCCTACTTCTGTTCCGTAGGGCTTGGCTGAACTACCCCTGCCTTTAGTGAAACTTTTCTCACCTGGACAATTGGAGATAATTTTAGTCTCCTCAAGACTCCCATGGTGTTAACTCTGTTGTGACACTTGACAATTTGGTGGCATATTTTATTTTATTTTAAATAGCCTTCCATTACTCCATGCAGATCAAACAGTAAATGCTTTCTCTTAGTAAACGTGCATAACAATTTTCTGAACTCTTCTGCTCTGGGCAAGTTTCATAAATACACCAGGCAAACATAGTGAAAGAGGAGACAGTACTTGTGTTATATTCAATTGGGTCTTGACACCTAAGTGTGACTCTTAACCAAGGATTATGCAGTAATTAAGGACACAGGTTAAAGTTGTTTAGAGTGTGTCCTAAAGTCTCACTGGCAGAATTTAAATCTCTACTCTGGAAATTGTAGACCTGAGACAGATTACTTCCCTAAACGTCACTTCCTACATCTGAGAAAGATAATAGTATCTACCTTGTAGTAGACTGAATAATACCGTTGCCCCCAAATGTCCACCTTCTAATCCCCAGAACCTGTGAATGTCACCTTAAATGGCAGAAGGGACTTTGCCAATGGGATGAGAGTAAGAGTTTTGAGATGGGGAGATTCTTCTGGACTACCTGGATGGACCCAGATGTAACCACTGGTGTTCTCGTAAGAGAGAGGCAGAGGAAGTTTTTACTCCAAAGAGAATGTGATGATGAGGTTGGAGTTGGATTGATGTGGCCAGAAGTCAAGGAATGCTGTCAAGGAATGCTGTCAAGGAAACAGATTCTCCCTTAGAGCCTCTAGAAGGTGGATGGACGGCCTTGTCAACTCCTGGTTCCAGCCCAGGGAAACTGGTTTTGGACTTCTGTCTTCCAGAACCATAAGAGAATAAGTGTGTTTTGTTTTACGCAAGCTCATTTGTAGTAATTTGTTACAGCAACCATAGGGAACTAATGTGTACCTCATAGGAACTATTTCTCCAATTAAAATTTGTGACTGGAAACACACTTGGTGGCATGTCTGACACACAGTAGGTATGCTACCGTAGGTAGTTCTTGGAAACTGAAGCCTTGGTTTTGAGGGATCATCAAAACCAGTACAATGACTGCCATGTTTCTCCTTGTTCATTCTGGTGACAAACCTGTAGAGAGAGTTCCATCCTTTCCCACAGGATGCCCATCCCTAGTACTTACAGGGAAGAGGTTATGTCTTACTTCAGGCACCTTCCTCTTTTTCTTTCTACTTTTTTTTTTCATTAATCTTCATCCAACTGGCCTAAGTTAAAAAAAAAAACATTTCTCAATGGATTCAGATACTACCCCAAGTTAATATTCCAACCATGTTCTTGTTCTTCCGGGGCTTATCACCAGAAATTTCTGAGCTGAAATCCTCTCTAGTTTCTAGGATCAGTCATTTTCTCATTTCTCCCTTCTCTAGTTCAGAGTCTTGTCAGTTTAGTCCCTTCCCTAACAACAACATCTATTAAGGTGACACAGCAAAGTGATGAAAGTCTAGACGGTCTGGTCTGGTTTCTGCCCGCTACTTACTGTGTGGCATTAGACAAGCTATTCAACCCCTCTGGGCCTCAGTTTCACCCCAAAAAGGTGAATATTATGAATATTACCTACCTATAGGGTTACCATTATGAGGAATGAGTTAATATTTCCTAAGCACTTAGAATATTACTTGTTATAGTCTAAGCACTACAATTGTGCTTGTTAATAATAATAAATGCAATTCCAAGCGTATAACTTACTGAACTTTCTGTCATAACTTTGAAGTGTTGGTCTATCTGTTGGCCAGCATTGCAGGTAAATGAGTCGAGGCATGGGCTGAGGCATTGCTACCAGTGAGTGGTGTGTTCCCAGAACTAGGAACAGCCGTGTGAAATGGGTAGTGGTTCTACTTGGAGACAGGGCAGACTGGAAAATGACAGCCTGGGAAGGAGGTGTGGTGTCCATAGGTTTGGTGTCAGAGCTGCTGCCTGCTGAAGTACCGATGCCAGCCTAAGCCGGAAAGCAGGGGCTGGGAAAAAGAGGGGCAGAAAGGAAAGGAAAAACAGGGGTAGAACGGAAAATGATAGCCTGGGAAGGAGGTGTGGTGTCCATAGCTTCAGGGTCAGAGGTGCTGCCTGCTGCAACACCGTTGACACCCGAAGCCGTAAATGGTGGGCTGCAGAAAAGAGAGGCAGAATGGAAAGGGAAAATTCAGATACGTTTCTAACTTGGCATCTGCTTTTAATCTGTCACAGCCAGAGAAAGCTTAATGTCTCAGAAAGTGACAGCCTTGTATTTGTGTAACATAAAAAACGAAGATACATGCTTGATATTGTATATACCCCTTATCATAGTCATGCCACATATAATGCAACACTATTCCTGTTGGGTTAAAACATTGTGATCCAGAGCCTGCCATTGTCTATTAATAGGAGCAGGAAAGCGTAAGAACCATATGTGTTTGCCCTTAAGTTGGTCTACAACACAGATGCTGTCAATCAGCCTCTGATAGTACCCTCCCCGTGGACAACCTTCTGTGCCCTTTTGAGCATGCTCAGATGGAGTCTACCATCAGTGTGGTGGGACTTCACTTCGCTTCAAGTGTGTCCAAGTTGAAGGGTGAAATTAACAAATACTAACCAAATTTGTGGCTGTCCAAACTAGGAAAATAGTTAAAGAATCAGGACATGAAGAATCAGGCAAATACTCATTTGGCATCAACCCAATAAAAAAACTTCTTGGTGAGAAAAAAGTTGCCAAAGATGAAAGCCCAGAATAGTGCTACCTTAGCCTAACCACAGTGTCAAAGCAAATGACACACATACACACAAACGCAAAAGGAAGCCCTCTTCACACTAATGCCCCCAAATCCTTTATGGGGCTTCAAATTGAGCAGATTAGTTAAGTTGATGGTTGTCCTTTATGGACTGGGTCCACCTAACAAGACTTGTTACTAACAGAATATCTCTGTTTTGTCATTTAATAGATATCCCAAACTTAATATATCTTGCAATTAAATACACACATAGTCACTCATGCTTTTTCTGTAGACTTTCCAAAACAGAAAAGCGCAGGTCCATTCTTCCTGGTGCTCAGTTACAAAATGTGATTCATCTTTGACGTTTTTCTTTCTCTCTCCTTTCACATCCAATACACAAGCAAAATGTGTCAGCCCTATCTTTGACATAGAACCAGAATTTGACAGTTTCTCGATTTTTCCACTGTTACCACCCAGGATTAAGATTTCGTTGTCTGTCATCTTAACTATTATCTCTCTGAACTGTGTCCTTAACACAGTGGCTGGAGAACCCTTTGAGAATCTAAGTCAGAAGTATTATGTGACTTCAGTGTCTTCCCCTTCATCATAGTTGAAGCTGAAGTTCTTAAAATGCTGGAAAGTTGCTACACGATTACCCTCTACATTATATATTTGATCTCATCTCCTCCACCTCTACTCTTTCCTCACTCTTTTCCAAATACCTTATAATCTTTAGTCCTTGATGTTCAATAAGTATAGTAGGAAGACATTTTCACTTGTTGTTCCCTTTACCTGAATTGCTCTTGTCTTTACCATCTACAGTACTCATCCACTCACTTTTTTAGGTCTTTTCTCAGATACCACCGTCTCCATTATGAGGCCTTGCTTGGATTCCCTGTAATAACCTGCAGCCCCACTAATACACCCTACGTCCTTAGAAGCCTCCCTTCTGCTGTAGAATCTGTTGAATGAATGAATGGAGTGAGCTATGTCTAATTTCCAAAAAAATAAACATCAACCGTGAACACTTGTTGAGAGACGGATTCAAGGTATAAAGAATAAAAGAAGTGTAAATTCAGGCCTTACCATTCACCATCCATTCCCTCAGGGTTCTGTTATGGTGTATCTTTGAATAAAAAGCACAATTTGATAAGACCAATTAATAGCTTAAATTCATTAGAATCCCAAACCTTTTACAGTAGAAATGCGATAAAAATTGTGTCAGAGATTCTCAACAAAATGTTAGCAAATTGAAGCCAAAAAAGTATAAAAACAATTATATACCATGACCAAACGGGATTTGTGTCAGGTATGTAAGGCTGGTTCACCATTTGAAAATTAATTAATATAATCCAACCAAGACAAATAAAGGAAAAAGAACATATAAATACATATGGAAGAAGCATTTGACAAAATCCAGTGTGCACTCATGAGAAAAACTCTCAGTAAACTAGGAATAGAGAGGGACTTTCTTAACTTGATAAATACGACCTACAAAAAAACCAATAGCTGACATCATACTTACTGGAGAGAAACTCAATGCTTTCCCACTAAGATTAAGCACAAGGCAAGGATGTCCTCCTTTATTATAACTTTTCAATATTGTGCTGCAAGTCCTTGCTAATGCAATAAGGCAAGAAAAGGAAATAAAAGGTGTACAGATTGAGAACAAAGACATAAACCTGTCTTTGTTCACAGGTGACATGATCATCTATGTAGAAAATCTTAAAGAGTTGACCCAAAACTCCTGTAACTAATAAGTGATTATAGCAAGGTTGCAGGATCCAAGGTTAATATAAAAATGGCAATTGCTTTCCTATATACCAATAATGAACAAGTGGAATAGGTTTAAAAAAACCGACACTATTTACATTAGCATTGCCAAAAATGTAATACTTCCGTATAAATCTAATAAAATATGTACAACCTCTGTAGGAGGAAAACTACAAACCGTGATGAATGAAGTCAAAGAATAACTAAATAAATGGAGAGATATTGCATGTTCATGAATAGGAAGACTCACTATTATCAAAATGTCAGTTCTTTCCGACTTAATCTATAGAAATTCAGTGCGATCCCAATCAAAATCCCAGCAAGTTATTTTATGGATATTGGCAAACTGATTCTAAAGTCCATATGAAGAGGCAAGAGACCCAGAATAGCTATCACCTCATTGAAGGACACAGTTGAAGGAATGACACTACCCAGCTTGACGACTTATTATGAAGGTGCAGTAATCAAGACAGGGTGGTATTGGTGAAACAACAAGTAGATCAATGGAACAGAATAAAGAGCCCCAAAATAGACCCACATAAATACAATCAACTGGTCTTTGGCAAAAGAACAAAGACAATACAATGCAGCAAAGATAGTCTTTTCATCAAATAGTGCTGAAACAACTGGATGTCCACAGTAAAAAAAAAAACAAAAAAACAAAACAAAGACTTTATATCCTTCATAAAAATTAACTCTAAATGAACCACAGACCTAAATGTAAAACACAAAACTGTAAAACTCCCAGAAGATAACATAGGAGAAAACCTAGATGACCTTGGGTATGGCAATGACTTTTAAAATATAACACCAAAGGCACACTACATGAAAGAAAGAATTGATAAGGTAGACTTCATTAAAATAAAAAATTTTGCTCTGTGAAAATCATTATCAAGAGAATGAAAAGACAAGCCACAGAGTGGGAGAAAGCATTTGTAAAAGCCGCATCTTGTTAGGGTAAAGTGGCAACTTGCAAGCTTCTTACATGTGCAACTGGTTAATTTATTTTGGTATGTAGTGTGAGGTACAGACTTTAGTTTTAAATGGGTATGTAGTTTTCTAGGCATCAATGTTAAAGATTATAACTTGATTTTATCACAATCAAACTTCCCAGACATACTAATAACTATTTGTGGATATTCTTTTCTGTTTAATTTGTATATGTGTTCATTCATGTAGTAGTGCTACAACGTTTGAATTGTAGTGACTTTATAGTTAAGTTATATAGCTGCCTGCTACTTAACAGACACTCAACTTCTAATAAAATTGAGGACTTGTACCTGAATGCCTCCAGATTATGCCCTTCATTCACTCTTTACTATTCACTCAATATAAATTCAGAGCTGATATACATTAAAACTGAACTGAAGTGGCTAACATGTTTTAGTTTTCATCTATATTCCTAGACTCAAAATATGGAAAGTAATACAATGCAACATTTTTTAAAACCTCTAATGACTCACATTTTCTATCTCTAATTAAAACAGAATACCCTGTGGAATATCTTTGCATCATTTACCCGGTTTCATTAATTCTGGCTGCTGAAGTTAATTTAAATTCACTCTGGTAAAATGAGAGCTCAGCATAAGGTTTTAGCATCTCAGTGAGACTTACAAATAGTCATCTGCTAGGTGGTAAACAGTAAACAGTCTTGTTTATTGCAAATAATCTTAGCCAATAAATGTTATTTATGCTCCATTTAAGAATAAAGATGTTAATCTGAGATCACAGAACGATCTTTTTGTTAAAGCTAAAAGCAATTCTGCTTTGATTAGTTGCAAATGCAAATATGACCCAACTTCCTTCTCCTTCTTTGATAGTTGTATAGAAACAAAACTAAATATGAGAATGTAAGCCAAACCCACTACACATGAAACTGCACTACAGACCCACTATCTTCAGTGATTTCCAGAATGATTTCTATGCTCAAACCTTCATTCTATCCTCTCTTCCTAAATAGAATTGTTTTGTTTTGTTTTGTTTTTTTGGTTTTGAGTAACTTTTATTACACAAGAGATTCATATTCTTTATAGAGAAATCATGTAATCAAATACTCCAAAAATAGATTAAAAAAATAAAAAGCAGTCATAATTCCACCTCTCAGATGTATTATCACTGTATCTATTTTATAGTACAGCTTTCTTATATATATTTTTAACATCTTTATTGCAGTATAATTGCTTTACAATGTTGTGCTAGTCTCTGCTGTATAACAGTGCATCGGCTATATGTATATATATATATATATATATATATATCCATATCCCCTCCTTTTTGCATCTCCCTCCCACCCTCCCTATCCCACCCCTCTAGGTGGTCACAAAGCCCCGAGCTGATCTCCCTGTGCTATTTGGCTGCTTCCCACCAGCTATCTATTTTACATTTGGTAGTGTCTATATGTCCATGGCACTCTCTCACTTCGTCCCAGCTTACCCTTCCCCCTCCCCATGTCCCTAAACAGAATTTTAAAAAGATGACAGCCAAGATAAAATGAGAAACTGATTTAGACTTTGGTCCCAAATTTACAGCTTCAATGATTTAGGAAAATCCCTTGACAGCTATACTGAGCCTCAGTTTTCACATTTGTAAAAGGGTGAGGATTAAAAAAACTCATACTTCTGGAAATGCCTGTCATTCTGATGGATATTTTTAAAATATTAACTGAAATTTAAATGTATAAATTATAAAAAGATGACAAAAAGACCTATTATCATTTTATTACCCAGATAAACCCTGGTGGCCCACTGATAGGAGAAGGGACTTCTCTAAGTAGTTTTCTTCATCCTGATTTCTGGACACTCCCTTCTTTAATCTGCTTTTGGAAGCACCGGGTGACATTTTGGCAAGTTTTATTCAATTTCTTTATGCCATGATTTAGGAAAGAAGAATACTAGCTGTGCTGAGCTCTGCCAGGTCAGATAGAATTTTGGAGTATTCTCGTTCTCTCTCTTGTAGACAGCCACTGTCATTTGGTAAGCCATAAGCCTTCCTTTGCTTTGACTGTGGTTAGTGTGTTTGTTGGATTTCTAAAATATATTTTTAGTGTTTACTTGTTTAGATTGAAAAGATTGGGCTATAATTTTTAAAGTTTATCCCTCCATTTTGGCAGGCCTTTTAAGTTGTGATATTGCATGCAAGAGAGCTAACGGAATTCTGGACTCCATATTTTCGTTTTTACCTTTTTGTTTTTCCCTCAGACTTTGAACCAACAATGGCTAAGAATGAGAGGAACTCAGACCCGAATATTTTTTCCCTTGTCAAACACAGAGAATATGGGAAAAAATGAAATTGGGAAATTGTTTTGCTTGTCTTCCTTTCCTCCTTTTTGGTCAGTTACGTTAGTCGTCTACCTCACTTTGTATTTCTAGCCTGACTTCAGAAAGACCTGAATTTGATGAACTACACACTGTTGGAGTAGTATATTGCTAGAAAGAACCAAGATCCAGACGACCCTAAATGGTGGCTTCATGGAATTATATTCAAGAAGGATGGTCCAGCCAATTTCCTCACTTCCATTCTGAAAGGAGTTCCCTATTCCTAAGAAAATGAACCTATGTCCCACTGACACAGAAGACAGAGATTTATCCCAGTGCCTTAATATATGTATAGATATTAAAATTATGTATATATATATGTTTATATATAGATAATGTCTAATGGAAATATCTCTGATGTTCTATTTTGTGTTTTTTCTTTAATTTTACTTATAAAAATTGTGACCATTTTTTAACTCAAAAGAGGAGAACCTTAAAAATTAATTTAAAAACACATTCTCAGTAGTCTAAGGTTCAGAATGACTTGGCAGAGAAAATTGCTGAATGGTTAGATAACAGTGCTGGTAGGCTTGGCTATTGTAACACTTTACATTTGAGTTTTCTCTTCCTTGAAATTACAAGAACTATATGACTCAAGAGAAAGATTGATAATTAGGAATATTCTGCTTGCTTTTTATATAGCCTATTGAAGAACAATTTGATTAATTGGAGGTCATAGGAAGGAAACTTCATGATCTAACTTTTGAACAAGTAGTGTTGCAACACAAAGCTATGACTTAAAATTAAAAAGGAAATTTGAAATGACCTACTTATTTTGGCATCTCAAGCCAGATATCTGTCAGTAAAATGAGTCACTTTTCAGTCAAATGGGTGGTCAGCAACATAATTTTTCTTTGGGGAGCTGAAAGACACCATTGCAAAACAGAGCATCTTTCGTTTTCCCAAGGGGTGCATATGAGAAGAAGGAAGGCAGAGAAATGCACTTCTATGCAGCTTTTCAAGACGGATAGAACAGAGAGCATTCCCAGAGGCAGGTCAAGTTCAACCCAAGAACAACCCTCTCAGTGCTTTCACAACTAGTTAAAATACAAGACTGGTAGTAACTCAGCTCTCAAATCAGTGCTGAAATCAAGCAGAAGGTTGTTAATATTGATACGGTTAACATACATCAAGTAGGATTACTGAATTTTCTGAATCCAAAAGTTCTCCACAGTGTTGACATTTCCTTACTGAATTCCCAGTATTGTTTGGTTTCAAAGGCTGTTGGGCTCAAGACACAGTTGTTTTTAAATAATCCTCATAAAAAGTTCAGCTTTCAGTCTAATATGATTGAAACCCAGCTTGAGTGTGTTTTATAATGCACTGAAATGGAAAGACTATGGCATTGAATTATTCAAAACATGGTAGGTGAATGAGTGATATGTGGGAAGGAGGTGATCAAACAAATCATTGAGACTTGATATGTCTTGTTATCTCATTTTATTTACGTTTTAGAACTCTTCCAAATATTAGACGAAAGAAATCAATATCAATTTTCACCTGTTACGTTCCACACTTCAATTATTAATGAGTGTCAAATTTGACCACAGTTTTTTGTACCACCTGCTCTGCAATAATATTTCTGAGCCTTTATTAAAAATGTAAAATTGTCATTGAATTTCCAAACATGATTCTCCAGTGGCTAATTCAATTTGTTTTATTAATAAGCAAGTTCTGATGAGTAATACTAATTTAATATGCCTGCATGTAAGGTTAAACTGTAAATTATTCCTGCCGAAGGTGATATGACTGTGATGTGGTGGTAGGGCACTCACCTCCCTGAACGAAACCTGCGAGTGCACAGTTTTTGGGAGAAACCAGTACTTCATATAGTAGCAAATCTGGTATTATTTTGCATGTCTCCTGTAGCAGTGGAATGCACACACACACACACACACACACACACACACAAACATGATCATGGGTGAGAAAACATGCGCACCTTAGATGCTTACATTAATTTCTGAATATAGTTCTCCGGAAAGAAAAAGTTTTACTGATGATTTGTATTTTTATAGTTTATTATTTTATGCATACTAAAACACTTCATGAAATCACTTACTGTTTTGTTGTCCATGGAATCCTTTCAATTTTGAGATGCTAAATACAAATGGAAATAATGATTATAGTCCTTGGCCATGAAAGACTAAGTTACAGAGAACCCGGTGACTGGATGTCAGACCTGCCACGGAATTATTCTCTGCTCCAGAGACCATTAGAATATCACTGTGTACCCACTTAAGGATAGAATGCTGCTATTGAGAAACTAGCTCTCTTTTATTTCTACTAAAAGGAGAGAACAGTAGGGGACCTTGACTGCATGAGTGTATGAGACTTTCTCTGTTTTGTACAATAAGCCAAAAACAATACATGAAATAGCCTCGAGTCTTTTGTCTTTTGTACCCAGCTCCTTCCTGAATTACTCCTGATCAATTACACTTAAATCGACAAGAGTTGCTTGAACATTTTGACAGTTATGTTCCCCATACCCTGATGCATTTTTAAAGGGTTACTGAGATAAAGCTATTTCAAAAAATACTCCCTCCAAATTTTTTCAGGGTGGCATCAGTGAAAAAGTAACTTAGAGGAAAAATACTCCACCTTGAGTTCGTGGCCTGTCACTCTAAGGCCAGGCAAGCATAAACCTTCATAGCAAAACCTAAGTTTGCTCCCAGTTGAGAATTTGGTTTCTATGGTCTTATATAGAAAGTATATGGAGACTTTAATTCCCTATAAGCCCTTTCCAAAGAGTGAATACAGTTCATCATTCGTAAGAGATGATGAAAATTACAATTTTGTTGAATAGGTGGAATATATATTATATATAATATATATATTTATTTTTAATATATATATACAATATATAAAGTTACTATTCAGAGTCCTAAAACATGGATTTTTCTTACTTACCAAGTATGAACAGTAACTTGATCTCTAAACACAATAAAGCACCTGGTCATAACAGAATCATAAAAAATATTTGATATCAGAATAAATTCACTGTTCAGGTGTAAAGAGGGAATAGCTTCAGTTTTCCTCTTTCTTGCACCCCATTATTGAATCCTGGACAGAGGGGATTTTCTTGATTTTAATCTAAAGGAGAAATGTTCACTTTTGTTAAGATGGAAATTGACAACCTCAGTAGGCAGAGGCACTGTTTTTATTTGGCTGAATTCATGTTTCTAGTGATAATTCAATGTGTAATAGGGTTTTCTCTGCCACTCCAAAATCTGAAAATGATAAGCATCTCACCAGAGTTTCAGGATGGCCCATTACCTATGCTGTGGAAAGGATATTCAAAATACCATGCTTCATCAATGTCTTCTCAGATTTATTAATCAATGGGCAACTACTGAGTTAAGACAGTGTCTTATCCTTGCTTCAAAAAAATAAAAACAAAAAAACCCCACAAACACAAAAAAACTGTTAACGATGAAAACTTATTATGCCAGGCCTTAGTATGGCCTGACTTCAAAATTTAGTTTCCGAGGCTTTTGTGAATATACCAAGGAAAGAGGACCTAGGTGTATCTTATTCCCACAGGCCGCCAATAAATATTTGCTTCACAGAGAAAAAATTAATATATAGTATAGGAGAGAGCCTGACAGATGCTTAACACTATTGAGTGATAGCAATGCCCAAACTCATCTGTGATCAAACACCATGAAAGTATCCTCCTAAGGATAAACTTATTACAAATAAGTGAAAATTCAATTAACTTCTATCTCTTCTTACGTTTATTTCCTCCCAAACTTACCAGTATCCATCCAACTCGAAGGATACAGGTGATTTTTATAGACTGTGCAAAGTTTTTTTCTTATTCATATGTCCATGATTCCCCAGTTCTCTAAATTATTATCTACATCTTCAGGATCACTTTTATCAGTTCCTTCATTTCAACATATAAAATATAAGTCCTCATTCTAAAAAATTCTTTTTTGCTAATTATTTTCTCTTTTCATCCAAACTCCTTGAGAGTTGCCTATTCCCACTGTCTTCACTAGCCCCACCTGGCCCCCACAGGCAGCCCTACACCCTCAATTTATTGCCATCTGGCTTTTTGTCCACCACTTCACTGAACTTCTCTAAGGTCACTGGGGACCTAACTGCCCAAATCCAATGGACACTCACATTCTCTGAAGGATGACACTGTCATCTACTTCCTCCTTCTTGAAACTCTATTACCTCTCTCCTTCCCAGAATTCTTTCTCTGCTTATTACTTAAACATTGTCAGTACTCACAATTCTCTGAAATCTCATCCATGTTCATGATTTTAATGACTGCTGATATGTGCTGATGACACTCAAATTTTTATCTTTCCATGTCTTCACGTGCATGTCCAGTTATCTACCAGTGTGTCTCCTGAATTCTACACGTGCTTTACAACTCAACATGTCCAGAACTAAAGTCTTTTTCCCAATTCAGTTCTTTATCCCCTATTTCCAAACTCAATGATACCACCACCCAACCTTAGTCACACAGATGGGGGTTCAGCCTCCGCCTCCTACTTCTTCCATACTTCCCAAGATCAAGTCTTGCTTGTAATTTCCCAAATACAATTAAAACTTATTTCCTCCCTTCATCTATACCTTATTTCAGACCCCTTTCTTCTTGCTATTACCTGGTCTAGAAGTTACCAAATTGCTGTTTGGTGGAACCAGTTGTTAGACACTTCTGTTAAAAAAGGACACTAGAGTCAAATAGCTTTGAGGATGGCTGTATACCATACGCCTGCTGTGACGACCCAGAATGAACACTAGCCTAAAGCAGCCCTGAGGAGCTGTACCATAAAGAAACCTGATTAACTTTACTTAAGCCAGGTTCTCCCTTCTGCCGGCCTATAAACCTCTCAGTAGGGACAGGAGAGGAGGTGGCAGCATGAATGTCCCACTTGAAAATAAAAAACACTGCTCCTCAGAAGAGTGGGGCATAATTGTCTCCAGGCTTCTTCAAATTCCTCATCCATACAGACGTCAATGGTCTAAAATGCCACCTGAACTTGTCCTTTCCATTCTTAGCTGTTTTCTGAGGAAACCAGCTCCACGCACATGAGTGGTTAAGACCCGCTCTCCTCCTCCTCACGGCCTCCTTTAGGGGCACATGCCACTGCCTGGTGACACTGCACTGATCCTCCAGAGCCTGTGCCTGTGGCTCCGTAACACACCCCTCACACACTCACGGCTCTGGACTTCCGCTATCCTCTCTGCCTTGAGTGTCCTTTCCCTTCACCGGCTGACTCACCAGTTTTTCATGAGTCCTTTAAGACTTAGCTTAGGGACTGCCTCTTTCGATGACTTTTCTTTGCCTCACAGCTCCCCCTCTTCTTCCACAAACACTGACCAAACGCCCTGAATATGCCCGTCACAGCATGTCACGTGCAGGATGAGACATCTGCAGTGCGTCTACCCTCTCACTCCACTGCTAAAGGGCCAACGCTACATCTTGCTCATTGTTTCACTCCTCTAACACCCAATCCATGACTAATGAACTAACTAGTACTGTAGTAGCCCTCTTAGTAACAATCAGGCAGGACCTTCTAGAAGAAATCTGACACTCCAGCTGTTCTCTGCTCTCACCTTTCAGTCTGAATGAACTAAACACTTATCTGTACATGTTTTACCAGGGAGACATAATTTAATCCAGAGATGTGTCATCACATACTCTTACATACTCTGCCATTTAAAAATTCTGCTCACGATGGGGGAAGGAGACAGGTGTGCTTTCGACAGCCCCATTGTTTTGCACTTCTAGTGCTCACTGTCTTCTCTCTCAGTGCCTTCCTTAAACCCTTCCTCTCTTAACAAGGAAACAGGATAACAAATCAATTAAGAGCCTGGGTTCTGCCTATCTGTGAACAGAAACATAAGCAAGGACATAGAGAATAGACTGGTGGTTACCAAGGGGGAGGGGTGTGTGAAAGGGTTGGATTGGGAGTTTGGGATTAGCAGGTGCAAACTTGTGTATATACAGGATGGATAAATGAAAAGGTCCTACATGGGACTTCCCTGGTGGTGCAGTGTTTAAGAATACACCTGCCAATGCAGGGGACACGGGTTCGAGCCCTGGTCTGGGAAAATCCCACATGCCAGAGAGCAACTAAGACGGTGCCACAACTACTTAAGTCCATGCACCTAGAGCCTGTGCTCTGCAACAAGAAAAGCCACCACAGTGAGAAGCCTGCGCACCGCAACTAGAGAAAGCCTGTGTGCAGCAACAAAGGCCCAACACAGCCAAAAATAAAAAAATAAATACATACATTTATTATTTAAAAAGTGGATGTATTTAAAAAAACCAAAAAGGTCCTACTGTAGAGCACAGGGAACTATATATCCTGTGATAAACCGTAATGGAAAAGAATATGAAAAAGAATGTAGATAAATGTGTAACTGAGTCACTTTCCTGTACAGCAGTAATTAACACAACACTGTAATTCAACTATACGTCAATAAAAAAATAAAATTTAAAAAAATTGCCATAAAAATAGTCACAGAAGGGGGACTTCCCTGGTGGTCCAGTGGTTACGACTTTGCCTTCCAATGGAGGGGGTGAAGGTTCGATCCCTGGTGGGTGACCTAAGATCCCACATGCCTTCCGGCCAAAAAACCAAAATATAAAACAGAAGCAATGCTGTAACAAATGCAATAAACACTTTAAAAATGGTCGATATCAGAAAAAATCTTTAAAGAAAAAATTCACATAAATCAGAAACAAATGAAACATAATAAAGTCCATACATTAAAAAAAAAAAAGAGCATGGGTTCGGGTCATATCGCAGCTTCCCACTTACTTACAGCTGTGTAATTCTGGGCAACTCACATAATGTCTCCTCAGACTGCTCATCTATTAACGGGGATGGTAACAGTTCCCTACCTCAGAGCGTTGCTGTAATCCATAAACACAGATAAGTGCCTTAGTAAATGTTTGAGGCTCTCTGGTTATTGTGAATTAAAATACCTCAATGGCTTCTGGCCATGTGATCTATAATAGTTTGATGTTTAACCAAATGGTAAAACTATTCCATTTATAAATCCCATCTCTTTTTAACCCTTACCCTGCTTTGTTGTTTATTTTTTCTCCCAACACAGAGTGCTCGTTCCAGGAGAGTAAAGGCTTTATTTTGTTCGCTGCTGAAAACAATAGCACCCAGAAAAGTACTGTACATATGAAGCCCTCAGTAAACACTAGCTGAATGAATGGTGCAAAGTGTCACATGGAAAAGTACACCAAAACTTTCATTATAATAAAAAAGTATAGATAAATCTTTCTCTTAATGGCTTCCAGTCAAGTAACTGAAACCACCATATGCTATAATAAAAACATAAGTAATGTATTAAAATTTGAAGGCAAAAACATAATTTTAAAAGATTTAGACCTATGTTAGGCATGATAGAGTATGGATGCTTTCCTGAAATTCACAATCAGATCCAAGAGTATCACTTTCAGAATGTTCTAGTAGATTGAGTTTACTTTTAGTTTTCTTTGATGGAACAGTCACTATTCTACTCTCTTTCTTAACAGAAATGTGTTTTTCCGAAGACTCACTTTTAATTGGTTTATTAACCAAAGAATTTTGCCCAATTCCTTTGCTTTTCTGCTTTACAGGTGAGTCAGAGCAGGAATGCAGGTCCTTCCCAGGTTGTTTCCTAGCAGTGTTTTTTGGTATATTCACCTGCTTTGCTCATTTTCTCTGAAGAATACCTGTTATTTCTAGATAATTCCTCTTCTTTTCTTTGACTTCCAGTTCCAGAAATGACGTCTGCTGAAGGGAGAATATGTTCTAGCAATGAAATCTTCACAAGACTCCTGCCACTGCTCTGTGACTGGGACCCCCAGGTTGTCTTTGGAAGTTTCTAAGGCCTCCTGAGTAGACACTGGGACATGGAAGGAGTTGAGAGGCAAAGGAATCCTAGCATCACCTGTAATTTTCTGAAACTGGAGGGAAAAACAAAAGACAAGACAAAAATTCAGTGATGAACAAAGCCAACCATTAAAAATTAGAATTCAAAACTTCAATGTTACTCTGTGATCTTATTATTAACACAGTAAATTGATTATTCAGAAGATTTCAGAGCCAGTTTTTTTCTAATGATATCTTGCCAAGTTACTCTCAGCTTAACCTAGCTATATCCAAGGCTATGTCTGCTACATTTTCAGACTTTGGTGACTGAGGTAGTTATTACCCATTTCCTTTCCCTCACTAAAAATAAAACCCTATTCTTTAAGGTAATTAATTTCTTTTCTGTCCTCCAGGCACATGCAAACAGTATATAGTTTGTGACCAGGCTGTGTTCTCAAACTGTCAGTTCTCAACACCAGTCTGAGATTGGTTGATGGGAGCTCCAAGTAAGGCTAGAGGAAAAGCTGATGGGTTTTCCCCTCCCATTCTCATAACCAGGTGATTTACTGTAATATGTTACCTATTAGCTATGTCTGGATTACTTATTTTAAAAATTATAACAGTATGTGTACCTTCATTAGTGTTCCTTCATTGTAAGCTGACTGCATATAAATAGAAAAGACATTTATACAATTTAAAATCTGGAATATTTTCTCTAATGTTTTCTTTCTTCATTATGGATAGTTTGCTTTAACTCATAAATTTTCTAGAGAACTTCCAGTCTCCTTATTTACAAAAATACAGTGTCATGAAATGGGCACACATTTACTAATCTCTGATTTGGAAAGGATTCCAGAGTCTTCTAGCTCCTGAGCATGTGAACAATTAGAGGCTGATCATTATTGTTTTCTCCTTGACCTGGTTACTTCCGTTTTTGCTAATCACTCTTAGAATCCTTAAGTGCTGTTCTGTCCACTTACTTGGATATTTTGCATTTGTCCTGGGGCACCCTGTTTTGATTCTGATTTTTCTTCTTCAAGTGTCTTCTTTTCTTCTTTACGTGGACTACTAACAGTAGAATTCATCTGGGGACGACCTAGTAAATGAAAATCTGACTGATCTATACCAGCCATTGTGGCCAGCTGCCCAAGTCTGGACCAGAGCAGGAAAGGAGAAAAGACAAAGGTTATTATAATCACATAAGAGCAGTTTAGACTTCTCCAGACCTACAATCATGAAATACTTCTAAACTCTTAAAAGCCAACATCCTACTCCAGACTACAAGCCTCTCTCTCCCCCAAATTCTCAGCCCTTTCTAGATTCATCCTCTAGGACACATCCCATCTCCTTACCTATTACCGCTCCATTTAAAAAACTGACTAGCAGCTTCAACATCTGCCACGCACCTCGTCCACTACCTCTCACACCTCTATTCCCACACTTCTTTACCAACTTTCCTCCAGTTTCCAAGAATGTGTTTGTTCCTTCCTTCCCAACACTAACACACTGAGAAAACACCACTCCATCAACTATCAATCTCCACTTCCCTCTTCCAGCAAAATTGCTCCCAGTTGAGAACCACTGACCTATATCTCCCCTGCAGATTAATAATAATTTATGTCTAAGGCAAAAATAACTTGAATTCAGACTTATCAAACAAGCAAAATAAGTGAAAGATAGGAAAATTCTTATGCATTCCCGAATATTTTCAATGAAAACTGCCTTCAATTTAGCCTTTACAAAAAACTACACCTACTACTTACTCTATCTACAGGTTACTCTTTTATAATGAGCTCCCCACTCTACCAAAGCAGGTTTCCTTATTTGCATTTCTTAACAAATTTAATTCCTCATTTTAAAAAATCAAATATATTACCTATAATTACACTAAATATGGCCACAGAAGTGATGAAAATTGCTCCAGTTCCTCAGCAAACTACCATTATAGTTGCAAAGAGAAGAACGCCATGAAGAGAAATGAACTAACCCAGCATCTTTAAGGAGATCCAAGAAAGCACGGAACTCCTGAAAAGAATTCTCAGTGCTGCCCAAAACACCTTCATCATCCAGGATCATGCTTGTCAATGAGTGGGCATGAAGGGCTTCAGACAAAGAGAAATTCATATTTCTTAAGTGGACATTTTCATGTTCCAGCTATAAAATGTCTGACATGATTTTTTCTCATTGTCATCAAAAGTAGTCTTGCTTATTTTCAAGGAACAAAACTAAAACACTCAAAATGTAATTAATTGTAATTAACCTAACTCTCCACCAGTAAAGACAGAGACCATATCACATAATAATCAAAACCCACAGGTACCCAACAAAGTTTCCTATATAACACTTAGGTGGTATATAAATAAACCAAAGTTATTGTTTTATAAATGTTCTTTCACAAAAGATCACATTTCTAACTAGTTCAATTCATAATGAAGCCTCATTCCACACTAGAAAATTACCTGCTTTAAGTTTCTCTTGAATTAGAAAATGAAATATAGAATCTGATTTGAATAAAACATATTACAGCTCTGCTGAATGTTAAGAATTAACTTTAGTGAGCAAAATATCTAATGCTTACATTTAAAAGTCCTAAATCATACCCAACCCAACTTATTAGATGTACAATCACCAATATTTTCTGCTACTGGTAATATCATACAATGCTAGTGGAATGAATTATCAAAATCTATCAAATTAACATAGGTAAGATTTATTTAAATTCCACTCTTTCCAACATAAATTTGTGGCAGCCCACCATAAAAGACATATGCGTATAACATATTAAGTCAGAAATAAGAAGTTAAGACCAAGAAAGAAAAATTCAATTTTTATTT
Source organism: Aethalodelphis obliquidens (assembly GCF_003676395.1). Classification (NCBI taxonomy): domain Eukaryota; kingdom Metazoa; phylum Chordata; class Mammalia; order Artiodactyla; family Delphinidae; genus Aethalodelphis; species Aethalodelphis obliquidens. The sequence continues at coordinate 54,579 of NW_020838115.1, read as the reverse complement.
GTGGGTCTCTTTATAGCAGGAAGTCCTATTAATGAACACACTTAACATACCTGAATTGCCTAATTGCAGATTCAAAAGCATGTTTTAAAAAAGTAATCACTTTTAAAGCAATTCACAGTCAAGCACTGTTCCTGGAGTTCCCTGGGTGTTAAATAATCTAATCATCAAAACCCTAAAAGGGGGCTTCCCTGCTGGCACAGTGCGACACGGGTTCAAGCCCTAGTCCGGGAAGAACCCACATGCCGTGGAGCAACTAAGCCCGTGTGCCACGACTACCGAGTCTATGCTCTAGAACCCATGTGCCACAACTACTGAAGCCTGCGTGCCTAGAGCTTGTGCTCCGCAAAAACAGAAGCCACCAGACTGCAACGAAGAGTAGCCCCCCACTCGACACAACTGGAGAAAACCCGGGAGCAGCAACGAAGAACCAACGCAGCCAAAAATAAATAAATAAAATAAATGTATAAAACAAAAAACCCTACGAGGAAAGAATGATCACTAACTCCATGTTTTTCTTTTTGTTTTTTTGCATTACATGGGCCTCTCATTGTTGTGGCCTCTCCCATTGAGGAGCACAGGCTCTGGACAAGCAGGCTTAGCGGCCATGGCTCTCGGGCCTAGCCACTCCGTGGCATGTGGGATCCTCCCGGACTGGTGCACGAACCCATGTCCCCTGCATCGGCAGGTGGACTCTCAACTGCTGCGCCACCAGGGGAGCCCTATTTTACAGATGAGGGAAACAGAGGCAGAGAAGTAGAGTAAGTAGAGCAGCACAGCCAAGGTCACACCACTAAGTAGCAGAGCCACACTGTGGACTCAGGACGCTGGGTGCCATTCCTGCTCACGGAGGTGGTGGTCTTCCCATTCACCAAGGTCACTGAAATAAAATGAACACTGATAAACTTCCTTAGGAGTTTCAGGAAATAAGACACTTTGGTCCGTGAAGTGGGGACACTGCTTGCAATAGGCAGAATTCTAACAGAGCCCCTAAGACTCCTACTTACTGAAGTACACAAACCTTCCACTTACCCAATCAAACTCTAAATCTAGGTGCTGCAGTGAAGGGATTTTGCAGACGGAATTAAGTTCAAAATCAGTTGATTATTTAAGATAGGGAGATTATTCTAGGTGGATGTGACCTACTCAGGCACCCCATGAAAAGGACCTGAACTCTTCCTGAATTGAAGTACAAAAGGGACAAGAGGGAGACTCTCCATTGCTGGCTCTGAAGAAGTCTAATGCTATGGCAGGGAAGGCAAGAGAGAGGCCTCTAGGACCTGAGACTGTCCCCCAACTGACAGCCAGCAAGGAAATGGGGACCTCTGTCCTGCAACTGCAGAATCTGAATTATGCCAACAAGCCAAAGAATCTTGGAGCCATTCTTTCCCAGAGCCTCTGGATGCTAACACAGCCAGACTGACATCTTGATTTCAGCTCTGTGACCCACACAAACTATGGTGAACATCCAACGTTTGGGGCTCAATGTCTTACACTTAAATTTCACATGCTTTAACACTCTTGGGAGGGAACCCACATGTTCCAGTGTGTATCTGAGCAGGAAACCCAGTCACGCTGTGCCTGGACTTCTGACCTACAGAACTGTGAGCTAGTCAAATAGGTATTGTTTTCAGTCAGTAAGAGTGTAGTAAAAGAATTAATATGCTACTCAACCTCCAGGTTCATGAACAAAATAAACGATTTTCATTGTTTTAAGCCACTGTTTCAGGGTGGTTTCCTATGCAGCGATAAATAATCAGAATACCTACACTTATGAAAACAGTAAGGTATATTTATACATTTTAGCTGCTTTGAACAATCACTTAAAGAATGAGGAACTCTATTATATGCCATCGTTGGGAGAGGAGCTGGTATCACTTTCTGGAGAGTAGCTTTTGGTACCTTACAACAATCCTACATCAGGGGTTTACCCTAAGGAAATCAAAGTTGTGGGCAAAGATTTATCTACCAACATGATGTCATAAGATTGTATATAACCAAGCCCTAGAAGAAAGCTAAGAGCCTCCAAATTGGGATTGGTTTAAACAAAAACAGCTCACCGTATTAAGGAATGCGCTATGAAACCACTAAGAAAATAATGACAACAGGTCTCAACCAGAGTTAATGAATGGGCTTCAGGAGTTCTACATTCAAAATATATCTGTCCGTTTTTCCTGGGAGATGGTGCATAAGCTTAATCAAATTCTCTGATGTAGAAGATTATTTAGTGATAAGACAAAAATATTTTTCATACATTTTTCAGACAAAAGAGCAGATTAGGTGTGTGTACATGCAGAGGTGGCTTTTATTTCCTTCAATGAGTTGTTCATTGTTTTCAAAAATTTGCTCAATGAACATATACTTTTATATTCAGATCATGTTTAAAAAACTGACAGTCTAAGAACTTCAAATTCTTTAATGTTTCATTACTAAAGCCAGCCAAGTTTTCAATGGGGGAAAAAGAGGAAAAAATTGCAAAATTCCTCTACTTTCAATATAATATAGGTTTAATAAATCTTCTAAAACTGATTTCAAAGAATGTCTAAACAAATTAGGAAACAAACAAAAAAACCCTCACCACAGTCAGAGGAAAGTAGAGTAAAACTTCCTGACTGGTTCTACATAGCACATCAAAGTGCAATTACATGAAACAGTTTCTCCCTCTAGTGGAGGGAATTAGAACACAGTGTTAAATTTTTGTGAAAAAGTGTACCCTCCTCCCACAAAGTATTAATAATTCATGTCCTTTACATGGAAATATGGAGCGAAAAAAGTTAAAGTAAAATTGCTTGATATTCTATTAAATATGTAAGACTAATGATAAGGCTTTGGAATAATTTTCCTTCCTGTCATCTGCTCTCCCTTCCTCCCTTCTGTACACTAGCTAGGGTGATTTTTCTGGGACAAAGCTCCCATCATATTGGATATCAAATTTTTTGTTCACCTTTTCTCCATTTAACATTGAAATCAATCATTTCTCACATAATCAGGGGATTCATAACCTTGATTTTTTTGTGTGGGCTACAAAATATTCCACTGAGTGGGTTTACTGGTTAACCACTTTACACATTTAAATTCTTTCCAACTTTTCAATATTATAAGACAAAATAACTGTTTTTATACATGAAGGCTTTTTTCCATATCGAGAATAACGTTCTTGCAATAAATCCATAAAAATGAGTTTGAGGTCAAAGCAAATGAACATTTTTAAGGCTCTGAGGTAGCTATCTCCAAACTTCTTTCCAAAAGATTTCTGAGATTTTATACTGCCATCAGCGATGTATCACTTGGTATATAACCTCTACTACAACTGTTGGCTTATTTCCTCACATAGAGTGCAAGTTATTTGAAGATAGGGGGTGTATTTTATTAAGTGTTTATCCCCAGCACCTGTGCCTAGCACAATGTAGGCGGTTAATAAATAATTGCTTAATAAGGAAAATCCCTGCCAATACAAGATGTACGTGTGTGAAAGACAGTGTGTTTTTCTCTAACGGGATAGATGAAAACTTGTCATCTTCTTTAATGTGCAATTTTTTTCTTATAATTTGCAATTAAATTTCTCTTCTAGATTATATTGTAAAAATTCAGATTCTCTGAGGCAAATGGGCCTGGCACTACCCGTTAGCTATATAACCTTGGATAAGTTCTATGACTCTAGGTCTCAACTTCCTCATCTATAAAATGGAGATAAGCTCCCATATCACACAGCTCTTGTGAGGATTACATGAGTTAAAACACATATGAAATTAGAAGAGTGCCTGGTACACAGCATATTAAATATTAAATCTTGAGGTAAGATGTGCCTTTTAGGGCTCCTGAGATGAAGGTTGATTTTTTTTTGGGGGGGGTGGGTGTAGGTAGGAAGGAAGACCTTTTGAAAACTGTCTCCACGTGAGGAGTCCATGAAAGTCATCCTTAAGGTGTGTGATTTTGCTTGACAGTGTTGCTGGACCGCTCCCTGCAGAAGAACCGGGAAGAGTAAGACCAGGAACACACGTGAAAGAAGAAAGAGATGATAAAGTAAAGCCTGGTCACTCCCAGGTATGTCACTTGCACTTTAATCTCAAAACCCATTTGGTTCTAGGAAGGGGGATCAGGGTGTGGGCAGAATGTAGGAACAGAATGACTTTCACTAATGATCAGAATGATCTTGGATTTAGCTAAAATGCTCTTCAAACTCATTTTTCTGCTGGTTCTCTATGTGGAAGGTGTGTTACATGGCTCTGGTGATAGTAAGTCAGCGGTAGGCCTGGAAGCCAGCTGGAGCTCTGCTACTTGATCAGTCAGTTCCAGAGCTTCAGTCTGTCCCCTCTCCTGCCTGTGTCTCCTGCCCATGAGGTCTTTGTGAAGATCTCTTTTCAAACACATGAGGTGCTAAAGTGCTCTAGTATCGTCCAGGTATAAAGTTGCATTCTTAACTGAGATCAGACCAATTCCTTCTCCAGACCTCCAGCTCCTTTGTAAAATCAGAGTTTCAGGTTCTATGAAATACAGATGTAACCACTGAACCCCCATGGGAGGGGGTAGCAGAGGGATTGGGGATCTGATGCTGGAAGCTTTACCATTAGACAGCACTGCTCCATATGACAAAGGGCTAACATTGGTTGGGCACAGGTGGTAGAACAATATCATGTCCCTTTTGGTTTTATTAGAACGTTGATTAGAAGTTTCAGCTCAGCAGAGGGACAGCACCCTGGGCGGGGACTGGGCCTCCAACATCTATGGCTCCTCCCCTCCAGCACCCAGGCTAGGTACTCACTTCCCAGCAGCCCAGAGGGCAGGAACAGAGCTCTGCCAGGTTGGCCTTCTCAGAGGGCAAGTGTAAGCAGCACAGCCAGGAATGTGAGCGACAGGCTTTGCTGGGTTGTCGAGTAGGAGGGTGACGTCTGGCTCAGCATGGCTGGAGTCAGCACTAGCCTCCCCTCGGCCATGGGCACTGGGCCCCGGTCTCAGGCTCACACAGGCCTCCAAAGCCCTTCCCTCTGGATGGCGCTGAGACCCTCCACCCAGCCCAGCCTCCCGCCCCAAACACCAGCAGGTCAAGCACCACTCAGAGAAGGGGGCCTTTAAAGGGCTTTAGAAAATCTTAGAATCCGGATATGGAAGCTACTATGTTTCACTTCTGGCTGAGAGCTCTGCTCCCGGAGCACAGGATGGCCCAGGGGAGCGAGATGGGAGGGTCTCGCTGTGACCCCCCAGGCACTGCTGGCCTTTTTAGCCACATGCCTGCATTCCTTGGAAATACATTTCACTAACAGCCAAACGGAACACCCTGAGAAACGGGAGGAATTATTGGCTCGTTTCAACCCTTAGCTACAGGGAGTTTTCACCACCGTGTGTATTTCCTCTGCTATCTGTGATGCGCTGGAACTTACCTTTGGGCAAAATGTGCCTCAGCTGTCCACGGCGCCTGACACACTTGGCGACTCTGCCTGACCCGGGAGAGCCCTGGGCCCCAGGGACAGGGTCCCTGCTTCCTGACAACCCCCTCGTGGGAGTGCTGAGGCTGGTCAGCCCCCAGCCGTGGGGGCTCACCGTCCCCTCGGAAGTGACTGCGAGTCAAGCTCCCCACCGACCCCTCCCCCCTGGTCTCCTTCCCGCCAGGGCCGCTTCGTGTACGGTGCCAGTCAGACCCTCCTCAGGGGGTAGGTGTCGGGGAAGCCCCGAGTGCGGGCGCCCTCCCGCACCCTCACGACTTGGTGCTGCTCCGGGTGGAGCCCGCGGCCCGGGGGACAAGAGGCGCGACGGGGGTGGGAAGGAGACGGGGCCACGGGAAGCCCATCCCGGGCCGGCATGGGCGCAGAGGCAGGAGGCGGCGAGGAGGGCCGGCCCAGCCGCGAAGCCCGTGCCTCCGCCCCGCCCGGGCCCGAGCGGCCCTCAGACCTCCCTGCCAGCCCCTGGGCTCGGGGTAGGTGACGGGCACGCCAAAGAAGCCATCCCACTCGAGCCGTCCGGAGAGGCCAGCACAGGGCTTGTGCCTGATCCCGGCGTGCGGCGAGCACTGGGGCGTGAGGGTGTGGAGCTGTCTGGCCGCAGGTCACAGGCTTTGCCTGCTGGAAGAGAGGGCTGCGATGGGGCTGTGCCGACGGAAGGGGAGGTTGGAGCCGCCCACCGTCCCCGTTTGCCAGGCAGAGCTTCGTCGCGGAGCCTGTTTTCAACAGCCGTGCGCAGCAGGGACACCCAGGCCTGGCGAGTCTGCGCCCCACCCAGGGCTGCTGGCTTCTTGCGCGGCAGCCCTGGCATCTCCTGCTGAGAAACCCCGGAGACGGTGCTCCTTCCCCCGAGCCCACCGCCCGGCTGCAGAGCCCAAGGAGGCTGGGGGCTTCACCCAAACTTGAGGAAGCCATACCTGGGTGCTGGGACACAAGTGGGGGGGTCCCCCCCCCCCCGGGGGAGGAGACCCCACAGAGGGTCTATCTTTTGAAAATAAATATAGACTAACAGGTTTTACACACAGAATCTTAGAGCTGGGAAAAGTCCTTTGTGTCATTCATGTAGCTTCATAAGATTTTTTTTTTTTTAATGAGAGGATGGATTTCCTTGAGCAAGAGTGAATTTCCAGGAATGGGTCCCTGGTTACCAAGGACTGTTTTCAGGAAGAAAGATGAATCTATTCTGTGAACGCCTTATAGAACTTATTCTATATTGTAGTTCTCTCTGGAAACACAGGTACTGTTGATCTTTGTAGCAGCCCTTAACATCCTCAAGAGAAGCTCTCATTTCCCCATTAGTACTTGTTATAGACTGAATATTTGGGTCCCCCCAGCATTCACATGTTGACACGCTACCTCCAATGCGATGGTATTAGAAGGTGGGTCTTTTGGGATTTGATGAGCGAATCGGGATGGAGCCCTCGTGATGAGATTCTTATCCTTGTGAGAGTCATTAGAGAGCTGGCTTTTTCTCTCTGCTCTCTGCCCTGTGAGGACACAATGAGAAGTGGACAGTCTGCAACCCGGATGAGAGTCCTCACCAGAAGGCAATGATCCCGACACCTAGATCTCAGACTTCCAGCCTCCAGGACTGAGAATTACATTTTTGTTGTTTACAAGCACCCACCCTGCCCCATTTATGGTACTTTTTGACAGCAGCCCAAACTGACTTAGCACTCTTTTCTTCAAGTACATTGAAGAATTTGTGGAGCCCATCCATTTTATGATACAATTTCCCAAATAACCAATATTCTTTCTATACACTGATTTGTCAAGTTTTTTATTTATCAAAATTGTTATAAAAAAGCTTCCATATTTTTTCCTAATAAATTGTTTCCAATCCAAGTTGTCACTGTAATGGTTCTATGATATTAATAATTTGAACCCTAATACCCTGCTTAAAATAATCATTCATTTGTCTTATGAATAAGTTCAGGGTTCAAATGCAAAAGTTTTAAAAGGATATACTGTGTAAAACATCTATGTCATCCCTCTGAAGGAAAGAAGGAGGGAAGGAGGGAAGGAAGGAAGGAAGGAAGGAAGGAAAAAACATTGAATTTGCCCTCAGTTTAGCTGCCACTTCCTAAGGGAAGCCCTTTCCAACTCCAGACCCCCAGACATCACAAATAAGCTCTCATGGGACACTGTCCATACTGTTGCATGTCATGTTTCCTGAAAAGCTGCTTCTGAGACAAGTACAGACTTTCAGGAAGTTTCTTGGAGTGTGTTTTTTGGGATAAACATAGAATTACCATATGACTCAGCAATTCCACTCCTAAATCATTGAAAATAAACACTCAAATCTACATACACACGTTTATAGCAGCACTATTTACAATAGAAAAATCATGGAAATAATCCAAATGTCCATCATTGGATGAATGAATAAACAAATTGTGGTCTATACATACAGTGGAATAGTAATTCAGTCATAAAAAGGAATGGAACAATTAAATATCAGTTACACGGCCAAAAACATTTTTTTAAGCAATGCAATACTAATACATATTACAGTGTGGATGACTCTCAGGAACATCATGCTAAGCTGAAGATGCCAGACACAAAGGTCATACACTGTATGATTCCATTTATCTGAAATATCCAGAATAAGTAAATCCATAGAGACAGAAAGCAGATTGGTGGTCTCCAGGGCCTGGTAGAGAGAGCGAAGTACTATCTTCTCAATGGGTACAGAGTTTCCTTTTGGGGTGATAAAAATGTCTGGGGGGAAAAATTTTTTAATTGGAAAATGATTGATTAAAAACAAGCCTGTGGGGTATTTCTTGGTACTGGCTTTCCCAATTTTGACAGTAAATGGTCAAGTACACAGTAAATGGTCAAGTACAGCAGCCATGGTTTGAGAAAGAAATGATGACCAGGGCTCAGAACACTCACTCGGGGACGAGCGTGAGGGTTACTCCACGAAGTAAGCCATCCATTTTCACAGAGATATTATCCAAGGATGAGGGGAATTGAGAATGGATAGCACAGGAGGGAGACAATGACTATCAGTTGTGGCCTTGAGGCCACCTACAGTACAGAGGCTATAGTTCGACCCATTGACCCTCCTTTCACTAGTAGTTCATCTCAACTCACCTTCTCCCCTAAAAATGATCCATGGAAACTATGAAACAGTTGTTTCCAGAACTTATGCAAAGACGTTGATCCAAGTAAAGGCAACAAAAGCAAAAATAAACAAGTGGGGCAACATCCAACTAAAAAGCAACCAACAACAAAATGAAAAGGCAGCCTACTGAATGGGAGAAAATTTTTACAAATCATATATCCTATAAGGGGTTAGTATTCAAATTATATGAAGAACTCATACAAAAATAATAGAAAAAATATCCAACAAAAAAATGGGCAGAGGATCTGAATAGACATTTTTACAAAGAAGATACAGAGATGGCCAGCAGATAGTTAAAAAGGCACCTAAAATCACTACTCAGCAGAGAAATCAAACCACAAAGAGATGTCACCTCATTCCTGTTGGAATGGCTAATATCAAAAAGATGGGAACGTGCTTGCTTCGGCAGCACATATACTAAAATTGGAACGATACAGAGAAGACTAGCATGGCCCCTGTGCAGGGATGACATGCAAATTTGTGCAGCCACATAGCACAGGGAGATCAGCTCGGTGCTTTGTGACCACCTAGAGGGGTGGGATAGGGAGGGTGCGAGGGTGGGAGACTCAAGAGGGAAGAGATATGGGAACATATATATATGTATAACTGAGTCACTTTGTTATAAAGCAGAAACTAACACACCATTGTAAAGCAATTATATTCCAATAAAGATGTTAAAAAAAAAGACGGGAACTAACAAGTGTTGGCAAGGGTGTGGAGAAAAGGGAAGCCTTGGACACTGTTGGTAGGAATGTATGGAAAACAGTATGGAGGTCCTCAAAAAATTGAAAATAGAACTATCATATGATGCAGCAATTCCACTACTTGGTATTTGTATGAGGCAAACAGAAACTCTTAATTCAAAATGAAATCTGTACCCCCATATTCATTGCAGCATTATTTACAGTAGCCAACACTTAGAAACCCCTGTGTTCCATTGATGGATAAATGGATAAAGGACATTTGGCATATATATATGCCAAATTATATATATATATATGTATGTGTGTGTGTGTGTGTGTGTGTGTGTGTGTGTGTGTGTGTGTGTGTGTGTAATTCAGCCATGAGAAAGAAGCAAATCCTGCCATTTGTGACAACATGAATGGACCGTCAGGGTGTTATGCTAGGTAAAATATGTCAGACAGAGAAAGAAAAATCCCGTATGATCTCACTTTATATGGAATTTTTTAAAAACCTTATAGAGTCAGGGGGTGGAGGGTGGGTGAAATGGGTAAAGGTGGTCAATATGTACAAACTGCCAGTGATGAATAAGTCCTGGGGATGTGACTATAGTTAATAAGGCCGTATTGCATATTTAAAATTTGCTAAGAGAGTAGATCTTAAAAGTCCTCATCACAAGAAAAGAAGATTTCTACCATGTATGATAATGGATGTTAACTAGACGTACTGTGGTGATCATTTTTTAAATTGAAGTATAGTTGATTTACGGTATTATATTGTAATAACAATATATTAGAAACCAGTGATTCAATATTTTTATAGATTATACTCCATTTAAAGTTATTATAAAACATTGGCTATCCTTATAGCTTATTTATTTTATGCATAGTAGTTTGTGTCTCTTCATCCCCTCCCCTCCCCTTATCTTGCCCCTCCCCCCTTCCCTCTACCCACTGGTAACCACTGCTTTGATGTCTACATCTGTGCGTTCATTTCCTTTCTGTTACATTTATTGTTTATTTTTTAGATTCCACATGCGAGTGATAACATACCGTATTTGTCTTTCTCTGTTTGACTTATTTCACTAAGCATAACAGTGTTGCAGCAAAAATAGAAATGAAGTTTTTCCTCTCCTGAAAATAAGGAAAGTAAAGGGGACAGTGAACAGGCTAGAGAAGACACACAAACTGGCCTGAAAGTGTTAATCAATCCTAGTTTTATTTAACTTGTTACTAATCTGTAGTGTCTGTAACTAGATGTATGTTTCACAAAGCTAAATTACATCCTGTTCCTATCACTCCCTAGCTGTCAATGTAAATTACATCCTGCATCTGGTGCTTAAGCTCCCTGGACCGTCTTGTAGCAAATCACCCTGTGTAGCTGTTTGCATTTCAGGAAGCAGACGGCAGGCAGATAATGCAGAGGCAAATGAACCCAATTACCGGTCCGCTGGACCCAGTTACCGGACTGCCTGACGCCAGCGATGCCGGTTTTGAAATAATGCAAGAAGAATGCAGGACCTTTACCACTTTGATCCTTATTACCACTCCCTGGACTGCGATGGCCGCCCGAGGGGCCGGGAGGCCAGCCGGGGCTTCCAGGTGTGTGTGGGCATCGTGTCTGCAGACAGCTTCCCTGAGGCCGCGCTTGGCCCATCATCACTGAGTGAAGCTATGCTGCGACAGCATGGCCGACATTTTTCTGGTGCTGTGAGGACCTGTGCACATTGCAGGATTTGGTGCCTCTGCCCGCCGTGGGTGCCTCCCTGCGGGAGGACCTGCTGAACTTCAACGCCTACTGCCTGTGTGCGGGGTGGACTGGGCACCGCCCCTGAGCACCCTCTGCCCCCGATCTGTATCCAGAGCTTCTTCCAGCCATGGCTTGGTGAGACAGGTTTGTACTTTCCACTTCCAGGGGCTCTCGTGTTGGCACTGCAAAGCGGAGTTTTAGATAGTACAAGGTGGAAGGTGGGCACTAGAACTGGTGCCCAGTGCCTGGGTGTGCGTGCACTAGACGGGGCATGCGGCCTAGGACTCCTGCCAGCTCGGTGACCCCGGCCGAGTGCCTTAAGGCTTCTAGGTCTCAGTGTTCTCATCTGTAGAATGGGCTTAACAGGACTCACTCTCTATGGCAGTTACAAGGTCACACTCTGTTAATGCTTATAGACTCTACAGTGTAGAACACTTGGCACAGTTTGGAACATCGTTCATTATTCCACAGATGTTACCTGGTCTGTTGAAAGACTTTGCCTGGTACACACCAAAGTGATTAGGAAATTGCTATATCCCAGCTTCATTTCCTTTTCATTAAAACAGGGTTCAGGAAAAAAAGTTTTTTTCAATAGTCCTATCATATCGTGGAAAGAGCACCAGTGTGAAGGCAGCTTGCTTAGGGTTTGAATTCCAGAGTTTATGCTCTCTGTGGCCTGGGCAGGTTTCTTTTGCACTACAATCCCCACACTTGTAAAATGACATTAAAAACCACCCTTTCTGTGGGTTCTTAGAATGAATTAAGCAGGTTATGTGTGTAAAGTATCCTGGCACTTGAATGAGTTGTCAGAACCAAGGGCTGCTGGAGATGATGCTTCTGCCCTAGGTAATCTCCCCTTCTACTGGGCAGCAAGTAAACACAAGCACAGTAGTCAGTGCTCTGTAAGAAGTGAGTTCCGGTGCTACAGAGCACAGAATCTTGTTTTTTTAATTTAATTTTTATTTTATATTGGAGCATAGTTGATTTACAATATTGTGTTAGTTTCAGGTGTACAGCAAAGTGATTCCATTATACATATATCCATTCTTTTTCAGATTCTTTTCCCGTACAGGTTGTTACAGGATATGGAGTAGAGTTCCTTGTGCTATGCAATAGTTCCTTGTTGATTATTTTATATAGAGTCGTGTGTATATGTTAATCCCAAACTCCTAATGTATCCCTCCCCACCACCTTTCCCCTTTGTAGAGCAGAGAATCTTGGAAGGGAAAGTTCAGGGTAGGCTTCTTGGAGGAGGTGCCATCCTTTCTAAGGATATGTAGAAGCTCCTGGGGTGGCAGGAGAAAGCAGTGTGTGTTGAAGTTTGAGAAATGTAAGAAAATATGGCAAAACTAAGGTACAGGCCTGGAACTCAGGGTTTGGGAAAGAAATGAGAGTTGATGCTGGAAACCTAGTGGGGCCCAACAGAAAGGGGCCTTGTTTGTCCTGTCAGAAGTTTAGATGTTTATCCTGAAGGCTGTGGGAAACTCTAAAGAACAGTGAGATGGACTTCTGGTTTAGAGACTCACTCAGACCTCCATGTGGAAGGCACTTGATTGGGTACAGGGTGAATTGTAATCTAAGGGTCCCACTTAAGTTATAAAAGGTTGAAATGGATTTTGCAGATCCGAGAGGGAATGGGTGAGGCCTGGTGACCAGTTAGAAAAGGAAGGGCAGCAAGCAAGGGTGACGGTTTACAGCTGCATCTTTTTGTGAGATACAGAGCACAGTAGGAAGAGATTGGGGGTGGGGAGAGGATCTTACTTCATCTTCAGTGCTTTAGAGGGGCCTGGTAGACAGGTCTGGGCCCAAGGTACAGATCTGGGCTTTTTGGGAGGACAGGTATTTGAAGGCATGGGAGATACTTAGGTTACCCACAAGAAGATCCAAAGAATCATAGGTCTGAGGGCTTTTTAAGTGAGTATATTGAGGATGTTTATAAGCTGAAAGAAAGTAGGCAGCAGAGAAAGGGTGTTAAGATCTAGGAGAGGAAATGATTGTTCATTTGTTTTCAAAAAGTGGAATACTTATCGTGAGCCTGGCCCTTTTCTAGGATCTGGGGTTCACACCATGTGTTATCTCTTCTTCAAGGACAGTTCAACTCATCCCCTGGTGAAGAGAAGTCAGATTATTCTTTGCATCCCATTCAGGTGTAGGAACCAACTCCTGGGTGGTTTCGCGGCCCCTGGACTCAGTTCCTCTAAGTTCATCTGCCTACTGGGGTTGAGTGACCTTCTAACATGAAAAGATACGCCTAAAATAATGCTGCTAATGGCTTGCCCACACAGAGTTAGTGCATACTAGCCTCCCAGTCTGTGCTCTGCCCAGAGGCGTGTAGTCTGAACTGTGCTCTACCAAGCCTCCTGGGGCTCTTTGGCCCTGAGGAAGGGGAGCTTTTTGTGATCACTCCCTTTATCTAATTGGTCCTTCAGCAGCGGGGTGCCTTTCTCTAATCAGCGGAGGCACCCTTACTCAGCCAGTGGTAGCCCCGGGCCTCATCACCTGTGGGATACAAGCCATGCTCTCTCCCAGGCTTGATTCGACCAACATCTCTATTTTCTCTCCCTTCTCACATTTGGACCCCTGGCATTTAGTTATCCCCACCTGCAGTATTTACAGTGCCCAGCAGGAGTCAGGCTTGAGTGTCTGCACAGGTGCTCCCTCTGCAGTTAATGCACCTCCTCCTCCAACTCTGCATAGCCTCATCTTTCTCGATTGTACTTCAGGGTTATCATGAAGCCATCGCTTAGACATAACTTTTTGCCTCCATAGGAACCTCTGTGCATAAAGGTTATGGTTCTTTATCTCATGTGATTGAAATTTTGAGTTTATATATGTCCCTCCTTAATGAGGCTTTAAGGGCAGGAGTCGTTTCTAATCCTTAGCAGAGAGCAGATGCTTTTTTTCCTTTTAAGATGCTTTTTAATGGTGATAAAATATATGGTTTAAATCACTCATTTTACAATAATTTTGCTTTAGGTTTTGACAGAAATAACGTTTCCAGAAGTTGTGTTCCTGCAATAAGAAATAAAGATGTGACCTTCCAGTTGTGTAAAGCTCTTAGATGCTGTGTAAGTGCGTCGGGTGCGCTAAGGAACCTGGAGCTAAGTGGGCTAGTTGTGAGAGAGAGAGGCGTAACTATGTTAACAAGGGTGGTAAGCCTTCATTGTGTCCTGCCAACATTTGATAGTTGCTTTTGGGGCAAACTAAAGGGGCAAAATTTTAAACTGTTCCTCCCCATTAAAGGGATTGAATAAATCGGCCACTTTGGGGCACCAGTGTCTTGCGAATTGTCCAATTGGAGATGATGGTTTAGAAAGTGAGTTTCAGTCTTGTTTAAGTCTCTTCCCATCAGACTGGTCTCGTGATTTCCTACACACCATGTCTGTCTACCTTTTCCCGTCTACCTTTTCTTGGTGTTCTTCATGCCTGGATTTTCTCCTGTACCTGCTCAAACCTTGGTCCATTTTCATTTGTACCATGGAAGTTTGTCATGCTGGATACTGTCAGAATTAATCTTACTTAAGTTTTTGTTAAGCCACAAACCATGTTTTGTATATTTTCTCTTTTTTGTGTTTGTCTATCTTTTTATGGTTTCTCTTCAAGAAATATTATGGGAAGGGAAATAGCAAGATGTAAAGAGCAAAAAAGTCATCATTCTCTTTAAATTGTTAGAATATGTATCTGCAATCATAATTATAATGCACTGTGGTATGTGTTAAAATAGGAAATATATGTAACGTCCTGTAGGAGCAGCAAACTCAGTGGTGTTGGTGAGGGTGTGTCATGGAAGTAATCACAAAGCAGGTGACTGTTGGTTGGGGTCCTGAAACATTAGTGTGTGTTCCCTGTGTCCAGTAGTGGTCTGGAGGGGTCAGTAAGGCTGCCTTTCAATTTAAAGGAACAGAAGGTTTGAGGTCCTCTCTCTTCTATTGCTCTAGTATACTGCATAGCAGCTAATAAAATACTGGGTTTATAGTTGACATTTAAGTCGCTGATTGATCATCAAGATTGGCATGTATCATTGGAAATGAAAATCAGAGGAGTCTTATGCTTTTTCGGTTTTTCTTTTTTTTCCCTTTGTCTCAAAATTATGTAGTACTTTACTGAGTTGTTGGGAAGAAAGCTTGCAGTATCCAGTGTATTCAGTTTTAGTACTGAATAGAATTAAACTGTTGCTGTAAACTGGAATAACACTTTGTTACTGACAAATTTTAGAATGCATCAGTTCATCAATTACCTGTTTGGGAAGATTGTAGTTAATGATTTTAAGAATGTGGCTGTAAACCTCCAAATGACTCAAGAAAAGCAAATAAGTCAAGATTGACAAATGTATAGGCTCTTCATCTTATTGTGTGTGTGTGGTTTTTTTCCTTTTAGTTACTTGTCAAGGTATAAAGAACGCTATCATTCTTAAGACAGTAAACTTCACGGAGTGTAATTTGACATGGCAGGGAGCAGATCACATGGCCTAGATCTTAAAGGTGATTTTATGTTTAAACTTTCATGAAAACATATGTGCTTTAAGCACATTAACATATTGATACAGATGGCAGTTAATTTTTGTCTTTTAATACATGTGAGTGCAGCTTCTGTTTTGTTGAAAGAATCTGACCGAATGGTAATGTGAATTGCTGTTGCATAAATTATAGTGTGGAATCCCCAGTCTTTGCACTTGAGTTTAACAACTCTGTGGTTTTCTATCTTCTTCCTGAGATGCTTAATCTCAGGTCCATCCTCGTCACACAGAGTGGTAAATTAGAGAACGATTAATATCACCATTTACAGAAGTGAGACTGAAATCTCAAGCATCCTGAACATAGGAACTGAAGGGGTCTCTCAGCAGTTCAGAGAGTTATTACCAAGCCAGTCGGCTGAATTCTGCTCAGTTTTCTCTGTAGCAGAGCCTTCCAGGTCCTTCTTTTGAGCTTATTTATTTTTATACACAATTCTGTGTGGTTACTGTACATAATACTAAATAGTTGTATTAACTGGGTTTAACTGGTGATGTATTTACATCAAGATCTAACTTCGTTTTGTTGATATCTTTTTAGGGGCTTGCCATTCATCAAAGCTCGTGATGTATGTAATCAGTTGCTGGTGTGTAGCTATCATATTTATGATATGTAGGGCTTGAATTGGGAGAGGTGGATGGTCATTCTTATTGCTTTTTAAACTGACAGAACCTTACAAGAAGCATTTCCCTCTCTGAAATAAATCCATGTAAAACATGTTTGGTCGCTCTCCCAATGCAACTGTATAGTTGTGTGTATTTGGCACACAACTGGCAGCCTTGTGGTTGTCTGTAAACAAGGAAGCCTGTTCTCCAGTCCGCAAATCAGCTGTTACCCAGTGAAACGAACTTGACTGCCATTTCTGACCCCTCACGTGGAGCTGTCATACTCAAGAATGTTCATATGTTTTCAAGAAACGTTGTTTGTGGGCTATATGTACAAATTCCTGATCAAAAAGCCAATATAAAGCAACATCTCCCAAACCTCTGCTCTCTCACCAAGGCCACACACATTCCCTTGCTTCTGGCCTCATGGCAAGCTAATACTGTCAGTATCAGATTCTCCTTCCCAGTGGTTCTGGGAGACTGCATAGTTGCTCTGTGAAAGGCACCACTGCTGAGGTTGAGAGAAGAGCATCTTGGGTGTCAGTCCTGCCCTTGCATGCTCAGAGAGAAGGGTGTGCACCTCGTTCTCCTGTTGGGATTTTCCTATGCTACAGGTTTGCTGCTTATTGTCAAAATGATGTCCTAGTGACTTGTTTTCTGTGTAGTTATATAATCCCAGCACACTTCTTAATGACCTGTAGACTTTTATGGGGTTGTGACCAGGTCAGGTTTTAAATGTTTGGAAATGTCCAATTGAACAACATTGCAGTGGCAGTGAAGCTTGACAGGAGAATTGTATTACTGTTACCCTAGTTTTGGCTTAAGGGTGATGAGAAGATGAAATTTTGATGGGTCAGTTTTAGTTATGTATGTGTATGTGATTTACCTTTTTAAATTCTAACATCTATTATACACAGCTTAGATATGTTGACTTTCTGATTATTCTTCTGTTTGTTTATCAGTCCCTTTACTGATGTATTTTCCTCCAAAAAACTACATTTTCTTCCAGACTGTTTTTGTTTGATAGTGAAAAATAAATTTTTCATTTGCAGTCTAAATTTGATCTGAGAAAAAATGGTTACCTTGGATCTTCCCTTGGCTTCTGTGAAAGAAACTTAATAAAATAATATGAGCAATTCCCATTACTAATCTTAACCATGTACAACAGAGGTCTGTACAGTAACATAGCAAAAATAAGTTACTGTACTTTTACTTATTGCCTGTTTTAGACTAAGGAACAGTGAGAGACGTTTATAAATAATGTTATATATAAATAAGGGAGAACCTTAGTGATCATAAGATAAATTGAGTTCTGAATGAATGTAGTCAGCTGATTCAGTGCTCTTGTTTTACAGATGAGAAAATTGACAGTTCTAGTTGAACTCTCTTTTTACAAGAGGAAAATATGGCTGCATTTTAAATAAAAGTAAAGTTGAAAAAAGTTTTGATGTTGATATTCTCCTTTCCTAAAATAAAAAATATCAAGAAGCTACATTCCATTACCAAATAAACCTGACCTCTAATGTCATTGCATACTATTGTTTGTATGGACAGAAAAGAAAAATGGATTTTCATAAGAAATTTTGCACATAAAAATAATACATTTATTTTATTTCAACTTTAATGAAGAGCTGAACATTTCTAGTAAATAAAGGAATGCCATTTGGGGGGGACCTTGTCTTTGTGCTACAAAGTCCCATGTTTAATTTTTAAGAATTATTTAATATGATTTTCTTTTCGTATGGAACTTTACTGGTTTCAGAACTAATTATCCCATTATTGTAGGACTATGGAAATTAACTCTTTGATTTTCAAAAGAGAAAGTTAGATTTTTTCATTAAAATTAATGATAATATAGAGAAATTTTAAGAAAAAAACTTAGAAAATTATGAAATGTTAGAGTAGGAGAAATTTATAGTTCATGTAGAGTTACCCTCTTTCATTTTATAAATAAGCACCTACAATTTGTAGCACATAAGTGGTTTATTAGTAAATGGCAGAGTACGACAAGACCCTAGAGCATCTAACCCGCATTCCTTGTCATTTTAGATGTGTTGTATTCATTTCCTTCACGAGTAGACCAGGAGATTGTATTTCTAATAGCAATGATAGACACTGGGGAAGACCAAGAAGTTTACACACTGGGACCACAGAATAGCAAATTCAGAATGCACTGAGAACCCTTTCAGCTCTTCTCCATTTTGACAAGACACTACAAGGATGGTATCAAAGTGTTTAAGTATATAAGCCCACAACAATCAAGAGATTTCAACATAGTTTTGAAAGATGGAAGACAAGTGGAAGAGTGTGAAACTGGGGCAGTAGAACAGAGGAAAAGCATCACCTAGAATATGCACAGGGACCACCTGCAACTGAGGAGGATTCTGACCCCACCTGCAGAAGTAGCCCCATGCTCAGATGCGCATGCAGGAGAGAGGGTGGAGTTAGTTAAAAGTGTGACTGAAATAGGGGAGCTCATTGAATGGTTGTGTTTGGAGGAGCGGACTCCCAGCCCCGCCCTCACGCTCCTGAAATGAGATGCTTTCATTTTGAAAGCAGTGAAACTGGCAAGAACTAGGGCAGCTAGTATGAGTTTTTACACCCTAGAAAATTGTGTTTGGGGGGATCCTATTACAGTTACTCCCCGCTTTTTCCTGCATAAGAAACCAATCAATCATTGACTTCAGGGAGCTTTATGCGCTCATTCTTAAATAGAAAATAACTCATTTGTGTGATAGTTGAGTAAAGCTTACAACATGAGAGAGGGGGGAAAAGTGTGAAAACATATCCTGGTAGGACTGGGGACAATTTAGGGAACAAAATAATTTAAGAAAAAACCCTAATTAGTATTCTGAGGGAGATTTAAAAAGAGCTAGCGACTATAAAATAAGACTAGGGTGTTAATTAAAAAGAGAATGGTCAGAAAGCAAGAGAGATCTCTTGGAAATGAAAATATGGTTGCTGAGATAACTTCAGTAGGAATCTAAAAAATTTCTCATTATATAAAAGAAAGAAAGACACAATGGAAAATGTAATAGCAATAAGTTAGAGAGGCTGCATCTGGGAGATGCAACATGTAACTATTAGAAACTCCAGACCCAGAAAAAAAATGGAGGAAAGCTGTCAAAGGGCAACAAAATTCCCCACAACTGAAAGTAGACATCAGGCCTCAGATTGAAAATAGTTACTCAAGTTTTGAGCAAGATGAACAAGAATAGACTCACACCTAGGCACCCTTCATTGTGAAACTTTAAAATACTGAAAAAATAAATTAACATAGAATAAAATACTGACAGGATACATCCATTCCAGAGAGAAAAATACTGGTCACCTAAAAAAAAAAAGTTAAAATCTGACTTTATCATACTTGTCTTCAGCACCATGGATCCTGGAAAGCATTAGAAAGATACCTCCAAAGTTTCTCAGACACATAATTTTCACCCTAGGGGTTTGTATCCAGCCAAACTATCAGTCATAAGTGGAGACTGAAGAACATATTTTATACACAAAGAAATTTGAAAAATTGACCTCCTGTGCTACACCTTAAGTTATTTATAGAAATAATCCAGCAAAATGAGGCAATAAACCAAGAAGGAAGGTAATAGGCGATTCAGTGCAGAGAGCAACTAGTCTAGATTGGAGAGGCTTCTACTGATTGTGTGATTGAGAGCTTAGAAACACCTTGAGGCATATTGTACTTACTAGGTATTAGGCACTTTTGGAAGGGAGGAGGGAGAGGAAGAGGAGAAGGAACTTGAACTCCAGAGGACAAAAGGCTATGCTGACATAAACGTGAAGCAAACTAAGCTATGGTTGATTTTTAACCTACTATTGGTGAGGAAGAGAAGAATCCACTTAAACTTGACACTATAGATGTCCCCCTTTTCAGCAACACACGGGGGTAATGACCACCTATCTAATTTGTTGTCCAAACCAGAACTTGTCCAAACTCCTTACAATTCAATAGTGTAAGGAGGTGCTCTAATGTTGTAATATCAGGACAACAGGTATAAACTGGAACAGTCCAAGGTGGCTTGGGGTATGTGGTCACCCTGCACAAGGGCAGTGACACTGACACAGTATGGAACGAGGTGTAGTCTATACACAGAGACAGTACATCTGCAGTGGGCAATATTAATTTCATTGTAATAATGGCAATACTGTCTTGGTTTGCAGCTTTTATTGTCAACTTGCATGTAATAACAAATAACTAACCTAAACTATACTTAGTATGTATTTGCGTTAACTTGGTATGCACTGAAATGTACTAGTATGTACTTAGTATATATTAGGTTCTAAGTGTTTTTGCATATATTAACTCATTTAATCCACTGTATAGCCTTAGGAGGTTGGTGCTAATATCATTCCCACTTTTGTGAAGAGGAAGCTAAGACAGGGTAGGAACTTGCCCAGGCTGTACCTAAATTAGGGTTGGATCGAGGCTTTGAGTTTAGGTTCTCTGCCTGTTGTCTTAAACCTTACTCCCTACTGACTCTCAAATAACAGAAGACTTGACTGCACATAGAACAGAATATAAATTTCAACTTTGACAACGTAAAAACTAGGTTTGGAAGGTAGACAGGAGGTAGAAAAAAGGGAAGATGGTATGAATGTCCTCATTTTACAAAGCGTGACGTTGAGAGAGTTTATAGTTGATCAACAATGTAGGTTTTTAAGTATATCACTACAAGTCAAAGAGATCATGAACAGTGGAATAACTAATGATGACATAACTTTACTGAGCAGTGTGGACATAGGAAGAGTGTAGAGGAACTAAACCCTTACTTAGTAAAATAGAAAGTGAACAGATAATGCCTCCAGTTTAGTCAGAAAATGGTCATGTAAGAGTATTACTTGGAAATGGAGAAGAATTCAAAATAACAACAGTTGGACCTCCCTGGTGTCGCAGTGGTTAATAATCTGCCTTCCAAGGCAGAGGACACGGGTTCGAGCCCTGGTCCGGGAAGATCCCACAGGCCGCAGAGCAACGAAGCCTGTGTGCCACAACTACGGAGCCTGCGCTCTAGAGCCTGTGAGCCACAACTACTGAGCCCACGTGCCACAACTACTGAAGCCCGCCCATCTAGATCCTGTGCTCCACGACAAGAGAAGCCACTGCAATGAAGAGTAGCCCCCACTCACCGCAACTAGAGAAAGCCAGCACGCAGCAATGAAGACCCAACTCAGCCAAAAATAAATAAATAATAATAATAAAAAAATAACAATAGTTGACGTAAACCTCATAAAAAAGGAAATCTAAACAGCCAGTAAACACAGAAAAGTGTACGACTTCATTAAGTAATAAGAGAAAAGTGAGTCAAAACCAATGAAACTTCATGCCAATCAGTTTGACAAATACATAAATAAAGTGTGGTACTATCAGGTATTGTAGACCTGGAGTACTATGGGAATCTTCTACCCTGTTTATACTGGAGTGTAAATCGACATAACTACTTTGGAAAGCATTTAGCACTCTCCATCAACTGAAGGTATATAAATAGCCTGTGAGCCAGCAGCCCTCACCCCCGCCCTGTGTAAATGCACCAGAATAACCGGTACAGCAGGTTTCCTGTCCATGATTTGCATTAGCACAAACTGAAAACAAACTGTCCATTAAGAGTCAAAAATTTAATAAATTATGCATATTCGTACAGTGGGAAAACTATCAAGCAATAAAATTGAATGAACTAGAGCTACAGGCTGCAATGTGGATGAATTTTTTAAAACAATGTTGAGAGAAAGAAATAAGATAGAAAAGATTTCATATACTATGTCTATATAAAGTTAGATGTTGACAAAACTAAACTCTTTTGTTAGGGATGCATGCAGGTTAAAGGAAAGGATTGTCAAGAAATGAAGATGGTGTTTAACTGGGAAGAGAGAAGGAGATTGTGATGGGAAAAGGATATTGGGGGGGTTTGAGATGCTGATAAGTATCAATACTTTCAGATTCGAGTACTGGTTATGTACGTATTCTCTTTTTATTTGTCACATTGACAGTTTTGTTCTGTGCACTTCTCAGTACACATATCTTATTTTATAATTAAAAACCTGAGTAAAGAATTTGTCGCTTCTTGAGTGCTGGATGTGGGAGTGGGATGAGACTATTTCATTTTAAGCCCTTCACTACTGTTTGCGTTCACATGTTATTCATTCAGCGTTAGTTGAACAACCTTTAGATCTAGTTCTGATAACTGCCAGTTGCCCCCAATTCACTCTTTGCAAGAGAATTCTACCTGAATCACAAGGTTAATAACCTGACTGCAAACCAGCAGCCTTAAGCTATCTATGGTCACCCTGGCAACTCACTATAAAGTTCTTCTTTCTAAAAGATTTCAGAAAAGTAATTTCAGTCATCAAGATTACATATTGCACAGGACAAAAAGCTTTATTATTCTTACCGTTCTCTGGATGTAACTCTACGTCTCTTTTCCTCCTATGTGGAGAGCAGGGAAAAAGAGAAAAACAATATTTCAAAAGAAGATCAAAACCAAAAGCAAAGGGCTTCCCTGGTGGCACAGTGGTTGAGAGTCCACCTGCCGATGCAGGGGACGCGCGTTCGTGCCCCAGTCTGGGAAGATCCCACATACTGTGGAGTGGATAGGCCCGTGAGCCATGGCCGCTGAGCCTGCGCGTCTGGAGCCTGTGCTCTGCAATGGGAGAGGCCACAACAGTGAGAGGCCCGCGTACCACACACACACACACACACACACACACACACACACAAAGCATGCGTCAAAGTATTAAATAAATACATTTGATGTGGTTCAAAACAGGGGTTGGGGGTAATCTCGGTTTGGGGGAGATCTGGGCAACCTTCAGTGTGGTGTTGATGTCCCATCACCCTCAAAACAAAGAGAGGCCCAGGAGCTGTCCCAGCACACGTCTGCACACTACAGGTTATCTAGTGATGCTACGTAAAGTCAAAGTTCCACCTCATGTCAGGGATTTGTTAACACTAGAAAAAACCAAAGGAGTAATTTGGGATTCACATCAGAAAGTGATGGTGACAACCTAGACGGGACACCAGCTCTTCTCTGATGAATACCTTAGTACACTACTTCCCTAAGTTCACAACACTTGCCATCTCCAGGATATCTGTATTTATGTATTTAAGAGGGATAAAAATATTGTCGTGATGAAACCGATCCATGTCTTGTCAGAGGTGGAGGTTACAAGAATGCATGCGTGCATACGCGTGACCACACATGCACAGTGAATAAAGTCTGTAGATTATGCCAATGTCCATTTTCTGGTTTTGCTATTACAGTTATGTGTGACGTCACCATTGGAGAAAGTTGGGTAAACTACACAGGACCCCTCTGTACTATATTATATGGAGTTAATCTGTATGTGTATATATAAAATTCTGCCTCCAGACTGCCTTTAGACTTGAGCTACAACATCAACTCTTCCCTGGGTCTGTCTCTCTTGGCCTGTCCTGCATATTTCAGACTCGCCAGCCTGAAGTCGTGTGACTCAGCTGCTTAAATTAATCTCATATACACAGACATCACTGGGTCTGTTTCTCTGGAGAACGCTACGATAGATTTTATACTAATATACTACAGTAATATATATATACATATAATCTGAAACAATACAGAAGAAACTGATACATGCTCGCCTCTCACAGGAAGGACAGGACGGAGAGGGGGGAGCACCACACCTATGTACCAAACAGCCTTTTGTGCTGCTGCCAGCCTGGCCACCCCAGGTCCAAGCAGATATAATGGCGTGTGGCCCAGGCAGTGGCTACACAGCTAAGGATTTTAAGGCACAATGCAGCGAGATGCCAGGGCCATGGTCACACATGTGGAACATTCTAAAGCCAAGAGCGGTCGCAGGATTCTGTGCATGGGCCCCCAAGGGCACTCTGGAGGCCGTCACAGACCCTCAGGTCCCACATGAGGAGACAGCCCACTAGAACACAGCAGGCGGCCCTCCTCCCAGATCTCGCCAGGGTCAGCCTCCCGGGCACCCGACCTCCTCGCCACAGCACTGGGCAGGTGCACAGAGGGGAGAGTGACCCAAACCCAAAGGTCACACCAAACCCTACGGGAGAAGAGTAAACCAAGGTGATGAGGGGAGAGGGGAGTGGTCCCTCGGGAAGCTGGCCACTCAGGATTTCCAGCCTCTTCCACAGGAAGCCAGCTCATGAAGCACCAAGACCTGTCCTGGGTCACACTCAGAGGACTTGACCCCTGACCCCACAGCCCCGCTTCCCAAGCCTCCTCGATGCTGGTGACGCTGACGCAGATCAGCATGGAGGAATGGGGGACTGCACGGCTGGGGGCTGCTGGGAACTCAGGACTGACCCACCCCGAGGCCCTGCGCCAGCAGGCACCACACTCACCGTATGGTCTCAATGATTTTGTGAGCAGCATCGTGGGGTTTAAACGTCCTGGACAGGGTTCAGAGCTGTCCCTCCCTGCTCTGGTGATGGGGACAATCAGAGGAGGCGGGTGCTGCAGCCCCCGGGACTACTCGACTCGCGGGACCTACCAGAGAGCTCCACCCACACCGCTGGGGCCATGTCCTGCCACGTGGGACACGCTGGCTCCGGGAGCGCCTGTTCCTGCAGCGCCCTGCTGCCCAGCGGGCTGCGGGGAAGGGACCAGGACGGACTCGAAGTCCCCGACCCTCCTGCCCCAGGACTTCCCCCGGGCGCTCCTGCAGCCTGGAAGCCACAGGTCTGCCTCTGAGTCCCTGAACCACCGCAGGCCTTGGTCTCCATCTGTAAAATGGGGAAACACCACTCGTGCAACCACCGGGAGCAGGCGAGCAGCAGTCCTCCTTCTCAGCCATGGTGGCGTTCTCCTGGCCTCACTGCACCCGGTGGGCTGGCCTCGCCACTTTCCCCAAGGAGCACATTGGGGTTTGCTCTGGCCTTTCGCCAGGGTCTTGGCGGCCAGCTAACCCAAGACCCGGCACAAAACAAGTGAGGATTACACATCGTGTGGACGGTCTGTAACTCTAGACTGCACTTCTGCCCCGCCATTGAAGGTTCCTATCACGGTGAGGAGGGGCTTCGAGGAGGATGCACAGCCAGAGGAGGGCCCACGAAGAGCACGGGCTGAAGCCGGAGGTGAGATTGTCAGACCCAGAGCTGCCAGCCCTTCCCCGGGACAGCGACTGCCCCTCTCAGACCAGGCCACCATTTCCACGCTTCACAGTGGAGAACAACAATGCTGGCAGAGCCCCTACGGGCCAGGGCACGGATGCCTGGAAGTTCCCAGGATAGGGGCCCCCATGGCGCAGTGGTCCTAACAGGTCAAACAACTCCGGAAACACCCTTTGTGTCCTAAGCCTCATCTTTGCAACAGCAGCCCTACTGAGCTATAATTCACACAGAATGGGACCCTCTTCAAGTATACAGTTCAGTGGGTTTTAATACATTCAGAGCTGGGCAAACATCCCCTCTATCTAGTTCCAGAACATCCCATCACCCCATTAGCAGATGCGCCCCAATCCCCTCCCCAGCCCCTGACAACACTAATCCACTGTCTGTTTCTGTGGATTTGCCCATTCTGGACGTTTGTAAACAGAATTATGGTATGTGACCTTTTGCCCAGAATCTTATTTTTTAAGGCAAAGGAAAAAACCAATATTCTATCGTTCTTAATAATATCCTCCAACTTACCAAGGATGGAGCAGTAAATATCCATTGAACACATATTACTTAGACAAGGCCGGGGGCAGGAGATGGAGCACGTGCTGTCTGTGCAGTCCAGCACAGGACAGCCCTGCAGACCAGTGGTTCCCGACACGGGGGAACTGACCCGAAGCTTCAGTGCCACTGCTGACCCAGAAACCCTGGAGAAGAACCACTGATGGGAACAATCAGCCCCAAGGTCTCCTGGCAAATGGCAGAAAACAGTGAGGACAGCTGGGTTTGGAAAACAGTCTGGCAGCTCCTCAAAAGTTAAACAGTTAGCAAATGACCCAGCAATTTCTCTCCTGGGTGTCTGCCCAAGAGAAATGAGAATATTTGTCCACACAAAACGCTGAACATTGGGCTTCCCTGGTGGTGCAGTGGTTATGAATCCACCTACCAATGCAGGGGACACAGGTTCGAGCCCTGGTCTGGGAAGATCCCACATGCCACGGAGCAATGAAGCCCATGCACCACAACTACAGAGCCTGCGTGCTGCAACTACTGAAGCCCACGTGCCTAGAGCCTGTGCTCTGCAACAAGAGAAGCCACTGCAATGAGAAGCCCGTGCACTGCAACAAACACTAGAGCCCACACACCCAACTAGCGAAAGCCCGTGGGTAGCAATGAAGACCCAATTCAGCCAAAAAAAGAAAAAAAACCACACCAAAAACCCAAACATTAATGTTCACAGAGGCGTGATTCACAACCGCCAAAAGGTGGAAACCACCCAAATGTCCATCAACAGATGAACGAATAAACAAATGTGTCCCTCCACACACTGAAATATTATCTATCCACGAAAAAGAGTGAAGCACTGACACTCGCTACAACATGGATGGATCCTGAAAACACGATGCTCAGTGAGAGAAGCCAGCCAGAGGATACACAGGGTGTGTGATTCCATTGATGGGAAACGTCCAGAACAGGCAAGTGCACAGAGACAGAGAGTGGGATCCTGGTTGTCAGGGGCTTGGGAGGGGGATGGGAGGGATGCTAATGGGTATGGGGTTTCCTCTCGGGGTGATGGAACGTTTTAAAATTGGTAGTAGTGACAACTGCACTCAATGAATACACTACAAAGCAGGGAACGGTACGCTTTAGGTGGATGAGGTGAAGAGTGTGGGAATTACACCTCAAAACAGCTATCAACAACAGCAACAGGGACTTCCCTGGTGGTCCAGTGGTTAGGACTCTGTGCTTTCACTGCCAAGGGCCCAGGCTCAATCCCTGGTTGGGGAGTTAAGATCCCACGAGCTGCACGGCATGGCAAAAAACAAAAAACCACAACACAGTCTATAGGAGGAAATGCGAGGTATTGTTAAAATCACCTCCACCTCAGTAGGAAAATACTGAGCATCTAAGACACTCATGTGGCCAACGGACTCTGTTTCTGGTCCACAACATTCAGTGAGTCCAGACAGACAGTCCTGGCAGCCCTGAATTCCCTGAGCTCCTGTACCCACTGAAAGCAGAGAAGACGCCATGCTTCCCGCAGGGTCTGCTCAGAGACAAACGCACAGAGCACAGTGTACAAGGCACTGAGGTAGCCACAGGATGAGGAGGAGGGTCTAGAACTTTCCACCAACACTCTCCCGCATCACACTCCTCCTGAGGGGAGCCGGCCCCCGCGCACTGAGGAGCCTCAGCAGCCCTGTGGGGCCCACGTGCAGAGGAGCCACGGGAGGGGCCTCCTGGAAGCCAGGCATCCCACCTGGTTCGGCCTTTGGATGGGGCAGCCCCAGCTGAAGCCCTTACTGCAGCCTCCTGAGGAACCCTTGGCCAGAATCCCCTGGCCCGCCTACTCTGAATCCCTGCCCTCAGAAACCACGGGAGGTCATCAGTGTGCGTCATCTCAAGCTCCTAAATTCATGTCTGTGTTTAGGATGATACCCTACCCTGCGAGCACGGTCCATAAGAACAAGTCTTAGATCCATGGGAGGACATGACAGCACCCAGGAGAGTTTCATTCTGGTCACCACTGTGGAGTGACTGAACAGCGTGCGTGCTCTGGAAGGACCCCGTGAGCACGTGCGTGTGCCTGAGCGTGCGCCGCGTGGCAGCCCCGTGCCGGCTCGGACTGCACTCCCTCCCTCGGCCCCCTCAGGAGGCTGGACGTGCCCCAGAGATGCTCCTCCTGCAGGGGCGGCAGGGGCCCTCACGGCACGTGGGCCGCAGCCCTGGCCGAGCCACCGCGTCTCAGGCCGCATCACACAGACCTGGGAAGACAGGGGCCTGGAATGTGGTCTCATCTGTGATGAGATGAACTCAAGCTTTCCCAAGCTTTAAAACCAGAACGAAAGGAAGGAAACAGTTTATGATGTGCCTCCTACAATCTCAGGATGCTGCTTTAGGAACTGGCCAGCTTCCAGTGACTGTCCTGAGTCGTATGATTTAAGATGCCCTGATCACCATCGATGATTCAGAAGCTCTCACAGCTTCTCAGCTGTGGCCTCTTCTGCTTCACAGGCCTTCAGAACAGAGCGACGCCAGAAGCCAATCCAGAAAGGTCCGACTGAGAACAGCCCTGAGGAAGCCCGCACTTAGGAGCACCCACACCTCCTCTCCCGGGGGAGCCCTGGAACTCCGGGGTTTGAGGCCAGCCCTGGTCTCGCTGCACAGGACGCCCGGCCTCCCCATCCCAGCCACAGCCCCGGCCCGCTGCTGGCTGCTTGCTGAGTCACTGACTAACCCAGGCCCTTCTCACTGACAGCCTCAGAGCCTCCGCAGGAAGCCGCACAGAGGCTTAGTGGAATGCTGCTCACCACAGAGCCGGTGGCCTCACTCTGGGGTGCTGGGAAAAGAGCTGCAATAAGCACAACCATTCCCACCTGAAAAAGCATGCTGTGCGCAAGCCGGGGGCTGTCATCAGGCCTGAGCTGCCACCAAGCCCGTCCTGTCTGCTCCCCACCCCTGCCCAGCTCAGGTGAGGGTGGGGGCCGCCCACAGGGCTGGGGAGTCTGGCTGTCCCACTCAGCAGGCCGCTGCCTCCTCCTTGATCGTGAGGACAGGTGTGGGAACAGGAACTCCACCTGGACGCCCGCAGGCATGCCTCTGCCCCTGCTCGTCCCCGCAAGCCCTGTGCCCGGCATGAGGAGCCTGGACAGGAGGCCTCCTGGGTGCTCGCTGCCAGGGCAGAGCCCACCCCTGAGCACATAGGCTGGTTCACGGTGACAGGGGCATGACATCTGGAGATGTCGTCCCTGGAGGACACGGCAAGAGGCGGGGGCAGAGACTAGGGAGGAGACAAGACGTGGACTCCGTCCTCTTCCCACTTGCAGCAGGAAGATGCCGGGACCCAGGGGGCCTCCAAGGCAGGGGCATCACACTGGGACAAGCATCATAATCCCTGTTCAGTGTGGAGTTCTGGGGCCCATCCGCAAAGTTTCAGAATCAGCAGGTCTGGACCCAGGAACCCGCATTCCTAAGCAGTTCCAGCTGGTAGGGAGGCTACTGGCCTGGGGCCCCACTCAGAGAACTACCAGCCTGAAGCCAGCAGGGACTCTTGCTCTATCACCATCTGCTGAGGGCACGAGTGCCCAGGAGGTGCCAAGGGGCAGCACCCTGGGACTCTGCCCGCGGTCCCCACTCCCCAGCAGGCTGCAGGGGACACTGCCTGCAGGCTGGGGGTAGCTGCCTTCTTCCCCGAGGCTCTGCACACCTCTGGAGCCCTGGGGTGGGGACCAAGGCAAGTGGGACACAGCGGCCAGGGTGGGATGCACGCACTGCTTCCCAAAGTGGAGAAGCACAGCGGGAAGAGTCAAAGGCACAGGAGATGGAACACGGCGGGAGGTCTGCCAGCTGTCTCTCTGCCTCTCCTAGTGGCCGGGCTTTGAGAGCAGAGACCTGGCTGGAGGAGTGGAAAATCCACAGAAGGCTCTCCATCTGGGAGGCAAGCCAAGCGGGTGAGCAGAGGGCCCTGAGGCCCAGTGAAGGCATTCAGCCTCACCTCTCAGCTTGCGGCCCCGCTGGGGAGCATCTCTCAGCCTGCAGCCCCACTGGGGAGAACCCACTCGCCAGGGAGAGGGAGCAGAGGGTGAAGGGGGAGGGGGAGGGCCAGCACCTGCGGTGGGCCTGAGTACTCAAGAAGTGAACAGGTTTTCACTTGAAAATGAGTGCATTTCACACAGGGGCGGGGGTGGCAGAGAGACTGGCTGTGGAGCATCATACGGGTCTCGTCCACAGTCAGCCCTGGACATCCACAGGTCCCCAGCAAGGGGGTGCTGCCTGGTCCCAGGACCATACCTGAGGACAAGCCAGGCCAAGGATGGGAACCGCCTGGTAAAGCGATGTAAAGGAGAGAGCCAGGAAGAAGGCTCTCCTCCCACCGCCCATCCGGCCCTCTCCCCACAGGGCCAGGCTGACAAACTAGGCTGGTCTCGGGACTGAGCATCGCAAAACCCTGCCCACGAGACTGGCACTGCAAGAGCAGTCAACATGGGAAAACAGGAAGGGGCTGCTGGGACCCCATGAGGCCAAAGTCCAGCTGGAGGAGGAAGAGAGAAGAGGGAGCAGGCCCATGGATCCCCAGCCACAGACACAGTGCAGGACACAGTGGGCCCGTGGCCCTGACCCGGGTGGGTGGGACCCGCTGTGCACAAAGGGGCCCCAATGACCAGGGTCCAAGGAAGCAGCCGCCAAGAGGGAGAGGGGTCTAAAGCCTCACTGTGCCCACAGCAGCCCCTGGCCACCTGGATGAGGGGCAATTGTGCACGCTGGCCCACTCCAGTGGCGTGTGCTGTGAGCACAAGATGCACACGTATTTCTAAGACAAGGTGTGCGTGCAACCACAAAGTAACACTGCCCTTCAGTAATTCTTTAAATGGCATGTTGAAAACGTCGTGTCTGGGCTATACTCAGTTATGTACAATGCTATGAAAACGTACCTCGCCTCCTCCTTCTGACTTGTCACATGGCTCCCACAAGGGCACACACGTGGCTTGTGTGCCCCCTCACCTACTGCCGAACCTGCAGGAGCATTTCCAGACCTGACTCTGAACCTGAGCTCCACGCCTGGGTCCGCAGCTCACGGAAGCCAGTCTGCACAGAGCCAGGACGGGCTGGGATGTCCTGTTGTCCAGGCAGCCGTCCTTCTGCAGGACAGGCATAGGTATGTCCACAGGAAGACGGGGCACCACTGGGGTTCCAGGGGTGACAAGACCATTTCAGTTGCTTCAATCCAAACTAGCCCACCTTTAAGAGGCTGCCCAGCCACCCAAGGAGCCGCTGCAAGTGCTGAGTGCCTGACGTCGGGTGTGTGCGTGGAGGGGCCATCGTGGAGTGATCCCAGTGGGATGGGGGAACGCGACGACCAAAAGTTCACCACAACTTTTCTCGCCCTCACCAAAGAAAATGCTTTACTGTCACAGAGCAGTCTGGCCTGAGGCCAAGGCTGTGACAGCAAGGGAGAGAAAGCCCAGGGATGGAGGAAGCCCTTCCAAGGGGGCACAGCTGGAGAAGGACTTGCCCTCGTTTCCTGAGCGACAAGCGGCAGCACGGCCTCCACCCGGTGGTCTCAAAGGCCAAGGAGAGCGGCGCCCCTAGCCTTCCAACTGTCTCCCAGTCCAGCAAGGGGTCCTGTTAGCACCGTATCAGTGCAACTGACATCACCCCACCCCAGGACCAAGCCAAACGAACGCCTCTCCAGGGGCCTCGAGACCCCACAGCCTGGGCCACGCACACGGGAGCATCACTCAGCTATGCAAAGGGGTGAAGCCCTGACACTCAGAACAACGTGGATGGACCCTGAGAACATGATGCTCAGTGAGAGAAGCCAGACACAGAAGGACACACAGTGTGTGATTCCACTGATGGGAAACATCCAGAACAGGCAGATCCACAGACACAGAGAGTGGATTCCTAGTGTCAGGGACTGGGGCAGGGGACTGCAGGCCCTTTGCGCTGATGGAATGTTCTGGTATTAGACAGAGGTGAAGGCTGCACAGCTCTGTGAATAAAGTAAAAGCCATTAAATTGTACACTTCATATGGGTGAGTTCTGTGGTGTGTGAATGCTATCTCGAAAAACTGTTATTTAAAAAGACACAAAACCCACAAGACCCAGCACGGCTCCTCCTCCCCTTGTCCCGCCCCTTCACCTGGTGTCTGTCTCAGACCAGGTGTGGGCCCAGCGTGTCCTGTGGCCCCAGCACCTGTTCCCCAGTGGGTGCCTCTCTCAGCCCACAGGGTGAGCACAGAGCAGACACCAGGGAGCCACCTGCACACCAGGGGAAACATGAGCCACCACCACCATGGGACATGCAAATCCTTCCCGAGAGCTCCCCGCCCTGAGCCCCATGACTCCCGCTGTCCCCATGGGCACCACCCTGTGGCCGTCCCCCGACCCCAGCACACAGCCAGGAAAAGATGCGTCAGGTTTTTAAAGGACCAGCATTCTCAGAGGTAACCTCTCTCACACACCGGCTGCCCATGCACCTGGTGTGAGTCTGACATGCTTTCCCCACATCGGCCATGCACCCCATGACTAACTGAGGGGATTCAAACGGAAGCCCCTCAGAGATGAGAAGGCATCGTCATCCAAGGTCAATCTTCAGTGAAGCACACAGCCTCTGATCTCCCAACTGCAGCTCACGGGAACCTGTGACTTGGCAGCCCTGCCAGGCGCCCTGGACAGGAAGAGGGCCCGGTCTGACACAGGGGCACTGAGGAACAGAGCCCCGGGCTAGGCACCATGACAGTGGCCATGGGTGGGGAGAGAGAGTCTGGGAAGGAACAAGAAAGGTGGGCAGTGAGGGAGGCACTACAGAGCCACACGTGAGCTGTGGAGGACCATGGACAGGCACCCGGCACATCTTCTGTTAACACCCTTGGGACTGCTCGATGCCACAGGCATGGCAGAAGACCCGGCTGGTGGGAACGGCAGGGACAACTTGAAGGGAAAGAGAAAATGCCAAAGAGGCCTCCAGGCTGCACCCTGAGTAGGAGGAAGGAAACAGGACTGTCATCCCACAGCCAGGGAGAGAAGGCGCATGCACTGGGGAAGAGTGCCAGGACCACGAGAGGAGGACACAGCAGAAATAAAGAGGGAGGAGAGGGGTTTCCTGGGAGACGTGCACTGGGTCTGGGACCCAGGGATGTGCAGACACAGCCAGTCGCACCCTACAGGTCCCCGAATTCAAAAGGGACACCAAACACTCTGTATCTTGATTGTACCAATGCCAATGAAATCATTACATCAGTGCGTAGCTTTGTAAGATGCCACCATCGGGAGAAACTGAGTAAAGAGAACATGGGATGTGTCCAACTCATTTCTGATGGCTGTGCAAGAATCTATGATAATCTCAAAATAAAAAGTTTAATTTAATTAAGGAAAAAAGGATGCAGCTCCTAGAGGTAGACTGGGGGCGGGTCCCCTGCAGCTCTCAGCCGCCTCCTACCTAGTGAATATCCAAAGGGCCGGCTGCCTCTGGCTCCTCCCACCAGGAACAAAGTATACAGGTGGCATTTGGATGTTAGGGACCAAAGTACAAAAGCCACGTACGTATGGAACACCAGGCTTTTCCGGTGATCCCTTCCTCTTTAAAGAGGCTACTTCACCCACGGAAAGTCATCAAATGGTTAACCTGCCTTCCACCTGAGCTCAGATTAGGCAGGACTCACACTAGCAGAGGTCAGATCAGAAAATGTTTTCTGAGTCACGGGGAGGGATGGCTCACTCAGCCGCTCACTTCAGCTACTACTCACTGTGGAGTGAAAGGTGTGACTGCTCAGCGGGCATTCATCAGAGACTCGTGGGCTCTCAGGAGGAAGCCAGAAGCAGGCGGGGACAGTCACGCTGGGGCCACTCCATGCCCACAGCCTCAGTGAGTCACGGAGGGGAAGGACCATTGCACACCCTCACTGGCTCCTGCCCTGCCATCAGGCAGCCGAAGATACCACCTGCTTCCTCCTGAGCTGAGACCCAGTTTTCCCACCAAAAGAAGGACCATCCTGCTTTAGAAATGCCACCATGAGCTATAAGTAGATAACTGGGAACTCTCAGTCACAGAAGGAACAAAACTCACCCTGCACCTCACCCTCCTATTTGTCAATTGCGCAAAAGCCCATCTTGGAGGCTGGACATTTCTGCGTACAGGCGGTTGTGGCTGTTTGCACTTCCTCCTGCAGGTGCTCCCTCCTCAGAGAAGCCACCCACACCTCCCCCAGGGCAAATCTGGCAGCCCCACTCTCTGGGACCTCAGCTGATCCCTTATACGGGCCACTACAGCTCAGCTGAACTTCTGTGTTTATAGATCACCTATAAGTTTTGAGAATAAGTTTTGAGAATAGAAGTTTTGAGAATAAGAATACTGTCACCCTCAGAATGGGAGAAAATATTTGCAAACAAATCAATGGACAAAGGATTAATCTCCAAAATATATAAACAGCTCATGCAGCTCAATACTAAAGAAACAAACAACCCAATCCAAAAATGGACAGATGACTTAAATAGACATTTCTCCAAAGAAGACATACAGATGGCCAAGAAGCACGTGAAAAGCTGCTCAACATCACTAATTATTAGAGAAATGCAAATCAAAACTACAAAGAGGTATCACCTCACACCAGTTAGAACGGGGATCATCAGAAAATCTACAAACAACAAATGTTGGAGAGGGTGTGGAGAAAAGGGAACCCTCTTGCACTGTTGGTGGGAATGTATATTGATAGAGCCACTATGGAGAACAGTATGGAGGTTCCTTAAAAAACTAAAAATAGAATTACCAAATGATCCAGCAGTCCCACTACTGGGCATATGCCCAGAGAAAACCATAATTCAAAAAGACACATGCACCCCAGTGTTCACTGCAGCACTATTTACAATAGCCAGGTCATGGAAGCAACCTAAATGCCCATTGACAGACGAATAGATAAAGAAATTGTGGTACATATATACAGTGGAATATTACTCAGCCATAAAAAGGAACGAAATTGAGTCATTTGTTGAGATGTGGATGGATCTAGAGACTGTCATACACAGTGAGGTAAGTCAGAAAGAGAAAAAGAAATATTGTATATTAATGCATGTATGTGGAATTTAGAAAAATGGTACAGATGAACCGGTTTGCAGGGCAGAAGTTGAGACACAGATGTAGAGAAAAAATGTATGGACACCAAGGGGGGAAAGCCACGGGGGGGGTGGGGATGGTGGTGTGCTGAACTGGGCGAGTCGGATTGACATGTATACGCTGATGTGTATAAAACTGATGACTAATAAGAATGAGCTGTATAAAAAAATAAATTAAATAAAATGCAAAAATCAAAAAAAGAATACTGTCTACTGTCCTCCGTGCCCCCTGGAACACTCACTCTAAATATCCAGGAGGTGCTTGAAGAATGAATGAATCAATGAACAAACAAGCTCACTCATTTCAAACGTGTGGTCACATGAGTAATCTGACCTTCTAAGAAGTTAAGCTTCTGGAAAGAGCCCATTTTCTTAATGTATTCAACATCAAGTCATCACAAAATATGAACTCTTATAAAGTACTGTCCCCTCACTTCCCATGAGAAAGCAAAATTCCTCAGCAGGGAAATGGGAGGATAGCAGACATTACCCGCAAAGCTTTAGGAAGGCTGCGGCTCACTGAGCACTTCACTAGGGCCCCTGACCACCTGCCTGGTAGTAGGACAGACACACCAGGAATGGCTGCTGACTGGCAGAAAGAGCGTCCAGCCAGGCAGGCAGCACACCCCGCACCCTGCCAAGCAAGGTCTGGCCAGCAAGGGAAAGACGCTCTCTCCACTTCAGAATGGCCCACCACTAGAAAGCCAGGTCCTGCCAGGGCCTGGACACACGAGGCCTTCCTTACAAGGGTTACAAATCTGTGGCCTTGCTCTGCCTTGAATAAAAGACAGAGACGGGGACAACGTGACCATCTCCAGATGAACTTTCAACTTCGTTTCAAGTGCTTGGGTGCTGGGTCACAGTGCATTTCTAAACTCTTCCAATACTCAAAAATACCAATTTCTAAGATGCAGAAGGGTTGTTAAACATACACTTAGCACAGATCCCAGTCCCACTCCTGAGTATTTTCTCAAGTGAGGTAAAAACCCAAGTTCACATGGAAACCTGCCCTGGGGTGTTTACAGCAGCTTTATTCCTGATCTCCTCAAAACTGGAAACATCCCACAAGTCCTGCCACCCGCAGGCGAATGGACAAACGCATCATGGAATACAACACAGCCAGAAAAAGGAATGGCTTCTCATACCCGCAACAACAGGGATGATGGACTTCCCTGGTGGTCCAGTGGCTAAGACTCCATACTCCCAATGCAGGGGGCCCGGGGTCCATCCCTGCTCAGGGAACTAGATCCCACATGCTGCAACTAAAACATACTGCACGTGCCAATGAAGATCCCATGTGCCGCAACTAAGACCCAGCACAGCCAAGTAAATAACTAACTAAATCAATATTTAAAACAACAACAACAAAAAAACAAACCCGGGATGAATCTCACATAGATTTTGCTGAGCCAAAGCAGCCAGAATCGAAAAGCTACATGCTGTTGTTCCATTCATCTGGCTTTCTGGAAAAGCTAAAACCTTAGGGACAGAGAGATTAGTGGCCAAGAGGCTAGAGGTGCGCTGATGCCAAAGGGCAGCAAATGGGATGACAGGATTGCTCTGCCGCCTGACGGCAATCATCTGTCAAAACTCCTACAACTGTGCACAAGTGAACTATGCTTCACGGCTACTAAGGATAAACAAATTATTACATTTTGAAAAATGCACCGGCCAGCCAACTGGTGCATGACAAGTGCAGTAAGAGGGGCGGGGAGGCGAGGCAAGTGGATCAGCTGGAGTTCTGAAGGTTCTCCCCACTTTCAGTTTCCCTCCCCTGGGATGTCTCCCCACCCTGCCCACTGCTCAGGCCGCCCACCCGGGCCACCCGGAGTTACCCAACCGGAAAAGCCAGAGCCCAGGTTCAGCCGCGCCTCCGGGCATAGGAAGGGCAAAAATAGAAAGCGCCAGTGCGCGGTGGCGGGCTGGAAACCCTCGGACCTCAGATAACTGCGGAGAACCGGGGCCCGGGAGTCAACATCGGCTCCCAGGCGGTCCCAGCGTCCCGACCCTGACCCCGGCCGCGACACACTTTCCACAAACTGACACACACGGAGCCCGCGCGAGGGCCGGGTCGCCTGGAGGCCGGTCCCCCGCAAGCCGAGCACACGAAAGGGCGCCCCAAAGGCGCCGGCCCAAGGCGCCCGCTGCGCTGTCCCTCCGGAAGGTGGGCTGCGGGGCCCAAGCATAAACCCTGAGACAAGGAACATGCGCACCACGCCGCCACGGGGGACAAGAGGCTGGCGTCCACCTAGCCGGACACCCTGTATTTCTGGAATCACTGGACGCCTGTGTAAATTTCCGTCTGGCATGTCATTTTCCAAAGACCACTCAAGATCAGGGGACAGAACGCCTCCTCTCCAAGTGTCCTGCCAGCCCACCCACTCAAGATCAGAGGGACAAAATGCCTAACTAAAACAAAACAAAACAGAAACAAAAAAACTGGAGTGAGAGAGGAAAGGGTGCCCTGAAAAATAAAAAAAGAACTAAGCACGTTGACAGCGCTAAGAATAAACTTCCAGGAAAAAGAAACCCTACATGTCAGATCCTAAAATACAGAAGGGCAAGCCCGCCGGCATTCCAGGCCTGGGGGCATCGGGGTCCCCAGCCCTGCAGAGCCAACCACAGACCGGCTTGGGCCCCCCTCGGAAGCGTGGGGTCCCCACGGCCGAGTCTGCGCCCCTGGCCGGCGCCAGCTCTCCTCTGCCCACCCTGCACGCGGGGGCTGGAAACTGCTGCGGAGAACCACGGCGGGGCGGGAAGGGGGGGATCCAAAGAGGGTCTGGCGACTCGAGTCGCTCCGTTTCTTGGTGGGCTCAGCGCGCGCCTTGGGAGAAGAGGGGTGGGGGTCCAGGAGGAGGGGACGGGCGGGACTTACGTAAACCAGCAGTGGCCACGGGTAGACGGCGGGCTCGGCCCCCACGAACGACTCCAGCCTCAGCTCCAGCTTCTCCCGGATGTCTTCGCGCGCGGCCCCCCGCACCGTGCTAGTCTGGCGGTTTGGGGAGGGGCGCGGCGCCGCCGGCGGGGGCGGGGCAGACAGGCAGGCGGGAGGCTGAGGGGAGGGGGCCTGGTCTGGGCCTCAGCTGCCGCCGCCTCGCTCCCGTCGGTCCCCGGCTCCCTCTTTGTGGTCACAGGCCTGGGGCCTCAAGCGCTGCTGTGAACTCGGGCCGGCATGAGGCGAGCACAATGAGCCGGGGGCTGGGCTGAACCACTCGCGGCACGCGCGGTTCGCCCCATGGAATCGTACGCTCTCACGCTCGCACGCATGTATGCAAGTCTTTGGCTGCCCCCGGCCACCCCCACCGGCCCGAAGTGGGGACCTGGGGAGACCCCTCGGGGCCTGGGGTGGCGGGTTCGACTCCCAACCTTGACACACACACACCCTTCCCCCTAATAATAAGACTATAATTCCTCATTAAATATGACAGCTGGAATCCCGGCTTCTGTTCACAAAAATGCTGTGTATTTAGCCTATGCTAGGCACCAGACCACAGACGCTCAGTACTGGCAAAAAAGGAAATGCCCTGCCCTCATAGCACTGCCATTTTAATTGGAATAGTAGTGACAATGGTCAAGGGAGAAAATAAAGTGTCATCATTGTCACGGGGATGGTTAATCTCATGTGCGCACTGCGTGGGGTCCTGGTAACCACAAACAATATTCCAGATGTGGCCAGGAAGGTATTTTTCAGAAGAGATTAACACTGAATTTGGTTCACTTTGCGTAAAGGAGATTGTCAATGCCGCGGCATGGGTGGGCCTCATCCATCAGTTGAAGGACTGGAGAGAAAAATGAGGTTCCCTAGAAAGAGGGAACTGTTCCTCCAATGGCCTTGGGACATCAGCTCTTCCCTGTGTCTCCTGCCCAGAGTCCTGCCCTGACTTGCCTGCCTCATGGTCACATGAGTCAACTCCTTAAAACAAAATTATATATGTAAAAATATTGAATATATACAAACCTATTAATTTGTATATGTGTGTATACATATTACATATATGTATACACATATGTTTATATGCGTTTGTAGTATATGTGTAAGTTTGTAGTAAGTTTGTAGCGTTTGTAGTATATGTGTAAGTACTATATACAGTATACATACAAGCCTATATATTTGTGTGTATATATTGTATACATGTATGTATGTGTATATAAATAGTATACATATTATAAACGTGAACATGCTGTATATATACACACACCCATATATTGATATATGGGTGTGTATATATACAGTATATGTACACTGTATGTATGTATGTATACAGTGTATATTTATATATAGGTGTGTATATATGTTGTATACCTGTATGTGTATATGTTGTATAGGTATTATATGTATATATGTATATACTATATATATACACACTTGCATATGTATTTATATGTGTATGTACATGCACATATTCACATATAGGTGTGTATGTGTACATTGCATATATGTATGTGTATATATCATATATATGATATGTGTCTGTATATATATGACGAATTTATATATACAGTACGTATATTTTTTATGGTACATGCTTTTATACGTAGGTTTATATGTGTGTCTATATGTATGTACGTGTATGTATTGCATATATTATATGTGTATGTATTATACTGTATATATACACATCTAAATATCTTTGTATGTGTGTATATATGTATGATATAGACGTACCTAGGTGTGTATATTGCATATGTTATACGTATGTGTACATACTATGTGTACATACGAACTATGCATTTCATATGTGTGTATGTATAGTGTATATGTATGTGTCTATTGTATATATTATGTGTATATGTGTGTATACATACTGTATATATACAAACCATGCATTTTATATATATGTGTGTATATGTGTGTATTGTATATACTATATGTGTATATGTCTGTATGCATAGTGCATATATACACAGCTGTATATTTTTGTATGCGTGTACATATGTACGTGTGTGTGTATATACACACACACTCTATGGATTCTGTTTGTCTGGAGAATGCTCACTGATACGGACACTTATAACAATTGAGCACCTGCTCTTTGCCAGCCAGGGAGCCAAACTCTTGTCCTTTCTGTGTCTCCCTTAAGTGTCACAAGTCCCGGGAGGGAAGGTGATGCCACTCCTACCAGTTGAGGTGCCTCAGGGTCAGAGAGGTGCACAGGGTGGGGGGCTGGAACCTGGTGGAGCCCAGGTGGAGTTGTAGCAGCAGTACAGCCTAGCAGTCCCACTTCCCTGGGTGCTTCTCACAAAGATGCTGAGGGAGAGATGGGGTCTGAAGGAGGGGATGAGGAAGCTTCTGTGGGTCCACAAGCCCAGACCAAGGCTGACTCGTCAAGGGTGTTAGAGGTCAGGACTGTGGTTACCCTGGGGGTGGGGTTACACAGAGACATTCCCATTCTGAAAATGTATCCATTCTGCTCGTTTGTATGTTTACCACCCTCCCCCAAATCTTTTAAAAACGGATTCTCTTGGTTTCTGGGAGCACACAACAGGAAGTTGTGTGTGAGGGGGTGTGATCCAGGGGGCAGGGAGGATAAACCCCCCACTCATAGGGCCAGGAGTGGCTCAGCTTTGTGAGCTAAGGATGGCCTGCGAGGTCCCAGAGAGAAGGGTCCCTGCTCCATCCCTTCTCCGTGCACCCCATTCCCAGCCTGAGAAGTCCAGAGCCCCCCCACCCAACCACACACACCAGGGAGGAGAGCCAGTCACCCTGGCTCCCAGGCTCTGGCTCCAAGGCTCCCGGCACTAGGAGCTATTTTCAGCTTTCTTGCCCTAGGACACAGCCAGAGCTATTGTCTCCGGAAACTCTCTGTCTGTCTCTCACCCACCCACCATCCCTCCCTCCCTCATCCACCTCTTCCCCTCCGGCTCCAGCTGTCCTGCCCACCACCCTGCATTTCTACACAGGATGGCTCACAGACAGCTGCTCCCTGTGCCCACCCGCCACCATTCGATGGATGTCAAAGCAAGCCCTGGGGACTTCCCTGGAGGTCCAGCAATTAAAACTCCAAACTTCCACTGCAAGGGGTGTGGGTTCGATCCCTGGTCAGGGAAATAAGATCCCGCATGCTGCCTGGCACGGCCAAAGAAATAAGTGAATAAAAAATAAAGTTATAGTGATGAAACAGCCCTAGTGGTGCAGGGATGGGACATACAGCTCTATGGTAGAGAATAAAGGTCCAGAAACAGATATATGAGAACTTGATATGACAGAAAGTGGGGAAATTAAGGAGTTTTCAATAAATGACATTAGGACAATTGCATATCCATGTGGGAAAAAGTAAATTAGAAAAAAAGAAAAAAGCAAGCCCTGGTCAGGTGTGACCTTGGGCCCAGGGCCACTGGCACATGTTGTCATGTGGGATGTTCTTCCTTAGACTCCTCCCTCCCTCCTGTGTCACTGTCACTTCCTCCAGAACCTTCCTGGACTCCCCTACACAAGCCCGGGTTGTGCCCTCACCTGCCCACCCTGGATAACCGGAATTCCGATCCCAGCCCACCCTTCCCTGCCAGGTAAAGAACTGCCTGGTCAATAAGACCGTAGAGGTCCTTGGCCATTGCTATTGCAGTTGGAATTGTTACTGTGTTTACATAGGGTGACCAACATCTGCCCCCAGTTTGCCCAGGACCGCTCAGGTTTGAGCGCTGGAACTGTGGGGAAACCCTCATTTCCGGGGAACCCCAGAAGGCTGGTCAGCCTATTTAGGACGGATCTTTCACTTGATATCCCAACCACTGAGAGCCAGAAAGGGAATCTCCCCCTCCTTCCATGGTAACCTTCATTCATTCATCCAC
Organism: Aethalodelphis obliquidens; assembly: GCF_003676395.1. Lineage (NCBI taxonomy): Eukaryota > Metazoa > Chordata > Mammalia > Artiodactyla > Delphinidae > Aethalodelphis > Aethalodelphis obliquidens. The sequence goes on along the minus strand of NW_020838115.1, from coordinate 12,964 downwards.
TCATCCCTTTATTCAACTCCTTTATTCAGCAAGTATTTATGAAGTGTCTACTACACAGCAGACACTCTTCTAGGTGCTGGGGACAGTAAACTGAGAAGGTGTGATTTATTACATGGGGATGATGTCTCGGAGACCACTGCAGGGCAGGGGAGGTGGGAGAGGGAAGGGGCAGTTCTAAATGCAGGCTCTGACGGGATTAGGGCAGACCTTGCCCTAAGCCAGGTTGGTTGCTTCAACACAGCTGTCCTCACCCAGGGCCATCCTATCCCTGCTTCACCCAGTTCTTCGGTAATGTCTGGGGAAAATCTGTGGTTGTCACACCTGGGGGGGAGGGGCCCCTGGAATCAAATGGGTGGGGCCAGGGATGCTGCTGGACCCCACACAGTGCCCAGGAGGGGCCCCCAGCAGAGGATAACCCACCCCAAATAACCCCGTGCCATGCCGTGGGGGAGACCCTGCACTAATATTATTCAGACCCGCTGGTGCCCCTAGATTCCTGCACAGCCAGGGACTCTAACCGGGTCACCTCTGTATCCCGAGGTGACCTAGAGTGGAGCAGCCAGGAGGGCTGAGTATCAGGGATGAAATGACAAATCTCTGTGCCCACTCTCCCCGCCGCACCCCAGGGTCGATGGCCTCTATCTCCTCCCTGTGCAGGTAGCTTTTCCCTGAGCCATTTCTTCTTGTCAAGGTCCCTGTTGCAGGTTGGGTTCCCCAAAGATGACGTTGAGAGCAAGGACTGGAGTGCAGGTGGTTGATGTGAGATGTGCAGAGAACAGATACAGCTGCCATAGGGTCCCGCAATTCCACTCCTGGGCATAGATCCGGAGGAAACTCTAATTCAAAAATATACATACACCCCTGGGATTTCCCTGATGGTCTAGTGGTTAAGACTCTGTGCTTCCAGTGCAGGGAGCATGGGTTCCATTTCTGGCCAGGGAACTAAGATCCCACATGCTGTGTGACAAAAAAATAAAGAAAGAAAGAGAGAAAGAAAGAAAGAAAAAGAAAGAAAGAAGAAAGAAAAAAGAAAGAAAGAAAGAAAGAAAGAAAAGATACACGCACCCCAATGTTCATTGCAGCAGTATTTATAATAGACAAGATGTGGAAGCTACCTAAATATCGACTGATGGATGAATGGATAAAGAAGATGTGGTACATATATACAATGGAATATTATTCAGCCATAAAAAGAATGAAATAATGCTATTTGCAGCAACGTCGTGGATGGACCTAGAGATTATCATACTAAGTGAAGTAAGTCAGCAGAGAAAGAGAAATATATGATCTCACTTATATGTGAAATCTAAAATATGACACAAATGAACTTGTCTACGAAATAAAAACAGACTCACAGACATAGAGAACAGACTTGTGGTTGCCAAGGGGGAGAAAGAGTGAGGGAGGGTTGGATTGGGAGTTTGGGGTTAGCAGACACAAACTATTAAATATAGGATGGATAAACTACAAGGTCCTACTGTCTAGCACAGGGGACTATATTCAATATCCTGTGATAAGCCATAATGGAAAAGAAAAAGAGTTTTATTTATAGGTTCCATACCTAACTGAGCTGGCCCATCCCCTCCCATGGCTCTAAGTGCAGCCCGAGGCTGCAGACTTCCCACCATGTTCTTCAGCTCCAGAGCAAGCCACCTGCAAATCAGCCGCATCTTCCCAGGGGCTGGCAACTCTCCTTTGCTACTGATTCCAAGACAAATCCAGATAGCACAAATGTGACCATGAAAACAAACTCAGGCATGTTCAAATCAGGGAAATAACATTCTTATCTCTGTTTAGTAGTCGCTTAATTTTAGAATAGCTTAGAGTTACAAAAAAGTTGCAAAGATCTGTACAGAGTGCCGTGGACCCCCGACCCAGTACCCCTATTTCCAGCACGTTAGTACGACATGTTTATCCAACTAAGGAACCGAGATGGATACATTATTATTAACTAAAGTCCACACTTTATTAGAATTTCCCTAGTTTTCCCCTAACATCCTTTTTCTGTCCCAGTCTCCTCTGGGCTGTGACATTTCTCAGATGTCCCTGGGCTTTGATACCTTGAAAGTTTTGAAGAGGACTGGTCAGGTATTTTGTCCCTCAATTTGTTTTTCTGTTGGTTTTCTGATGTTTTTCTTATGGTTGGTCTGGAGTTATGGGGTTTGGGGAGGAAGATCTAGACAGAGATAAAAATGCCATTCTCCTCAGGTCACATCAAGGATACACACCATCAATGGGACTTGTGACAAACAATTTTACCCTTGATCACCTGGCCAGTATTGTCTTTTTTTTTTTTTTTTTGCTGTGTTGGGTCTTCGTTGCTGCACACGGGCTTTCTCTAGTTGCAGTGAGCAGGGACTCCTCTTCGTTGCGGGTACATGCTTCTCATTACGGTGACTTCTTTTGTTTCAGAGCACGGGCTCTAGATGTGCGGGTTTCTGTAGTTGTGGCATGGGGGCTCAGTAGTTGTGGCTCCCAGGATCTAGAGCGCAGGCTCAGTAGTTGTGGCCCATGGGCTTAGTTGATCTGCAGCACATGGGATCTTCCCGGACCAGGGCTCGAACCCGTGTCCCCTGCATTGGCAAGTGGATCCTTTTTTTTTCTTTTTTCCTTTTGGAACCAAAACTTTAATCCCAAGGATTCTCACAAAACATATTACAAATGACAGCATGAAAAAAAATTGCACAGTAACTCAAAGTTCAGCTCTACAATATACTCTTAATATGGCAGGACATTGGTATCTTGATAATCTCAACTTCCAAAAAACATTACAAAGAGTTATGTATTCATGTACAGCAACCACAGAGGGGACTTATGACCTAACTCAAAGGTAAACTAACTTCCTTGAAACTTCTTAGATTCTAAACTCACTGGACAACCTCTTGTCCAGTGTGAAGACTAGTGGAATTCTTAAACCTCTAATCTAGGGTAAGGGTGCGGCTTTCATTTCTACCTGCTGGCTTGTGTTCACAGCACTTTTTAAAGACTGCTTGCTTAACTACAGCTGCATACCATATCCCAGCTACAGAAAGTCTTTTCAACGTTTGCCAGTGTTGTTTCCATAATAATAAACATCACACTTTAGGTGGGCAGGAGTTAGAGTTTTATTATCAGTCTAGGCAACACCAAAAATTCAAAGCAAATTCAATTTTGCTTAAGGGAACATTGTAAAGTAACAATTCTTCATATTACATGCCTCATATGACCCATTTCAAACCATAGAGAATGACACCTTTATGTGTCACTGTCCCAAGAGACAAACAAATTTGAACAGCTAAAACATTTAAAAAGTGCATCAAGCTTCAGAAGTCTCAAACAAAACTTGAATTTTCTGTACATACTCCTGTCAAATGAAGTTATTTCCTGTGCACCACTCCTCTTGCAAAGTGGTCTTCTACTTCCTTTCATTTGACCTGGATCGGCTAGGAGACATAGAGAAAGATCGGGACGGCTTGTGATTTCTCTCCTGGGACAGTGATCTCTCTCTTCTCCTATATCTACAAAGGGACCTGCTCCAGCTGCGGGAGAAGCTTCTCCATCTTGGAGATCTGTGACAAGGGGGAGGACTCCTCCTCCAATAATCATCTTGAGGGCAACGAGCCCAAGAAGGAGGTGGCCACGATTTCGACTTCTCTTTTCCCCATTCGACAGGTCCACTCTTACTCAGCAGCCACAGAGTGTTCTCCCGTCTAGTTCTCAGACAGCATCCACTGCATCTTGGGGATCTTCATTTTCAACAAGAGCGAAGCCGGGAGGGTTTTTAGCAACCCACACACTTTGGAGTGGTCCATAATAGCCTAAAGCTCGTTCGAATTCAGTCTTGTTACCACTGTTTCCAGGATTCCCTACATAAACGTTACAATCCAACGGACAGGAATCCCGATGCAAGACCCTCGTGGCTCCTGGGTTTCACGGGCCACAGGGTGATCCCGGGCCTCTAGAATCTGGCAGCTGAATCTGCTCGCACAAGCTGTCCTGTGGGGATTCTTTTCCCCCTATGTGCCCAGCCCAGGGCCCTGCTGTCTAGGCCCGACCTCCAGGGTGACAGGGTGAACCCCAGGTCCCTGGAGCAAACACTCAGAGCCCTGGTGACCGGGCTAATGGGGCTGGGGCGGCAGGTGGACATGTGTGGCAACCCTGGTGGTGTTTGGCCCCATCTGCAGTTCCAGTTCCAGCTGAGAAAGAGCCTCGCTGTGTTATTTTCTCCTGGTTGTGTAAGGATCCCTGGTGTCATTTGACAGAAATGTAGATGGTGTGTTCTTTTCTCTTTTCTCCCTGCTTCTTCTCGTCCCTCTCTCCCTCCCTCTCTCCCTCTCCCTCTTTCCCTCTCTCTCCCCTTCCTCTCCCTCCTCCCTCTCCCCCTCCCTCTCTGCAGAGGGAAGGAGGTGTAGGGAGGAGGGAGAGAGAGCAGGAGAGGGAGAGAGGGATAGAGGGAGTGAAAGACGTCTCTCCCTCCCTCCCTCTATCCCTCTCTCTCTCTCCCCTCTCCCTCTCCTGCTCTCTCTCTCTCTCCCTCTACTTCCTTCCCCCTCTGGAGAGGGAAGGAGGTGGAGGGAGAGGGAGAGCGGAATATGGAAACAGTGACAGGGAGAGAGGAAGGGAGAGAAGGAGAGGGAGAGAGGGAGGAGGAAAGGGGGAGAGGGAGAGGGGGAGGGATAGAGGGAGAGGGAAAGAGGGAGAGAGAGAGAGGGACAGGGAAAGAGGGACAGAGAGAGAGGGAGGGAGAGAGGCAGAGGGAGAGATGGAGGGAGAGGGAGAGTGAGAGGCAGCGAGGTAGAGGGAGGGAGGGAGAGAGGTAGAAGTGCTGAGGAGGGGGGTTCCCTACCCCTCCCACTCCCATCCTGTCCCCACTGCTTTCTCTTTTTTCTGCTTCAACAAACTCCAGGCGCCTTTTAGATCAGCCCTGAAGTCAACGTTGATGCTTGGACAGCCTGACCTCCCTGCTGACTTCCAGCCCAGGACCACCACTGGGAGATGAAGTCTGCAGGGCCCTGGGCAGCGGGCTGCACAGGCACCTCTTCTGATGCCCAATCTCTCCTCGTTTACGAGGCAGCCGACACTCCCCTCCCTGACTCCCCAAGATTTGGGGCCTTTTTAGTATGTGTCGATAATGCCATGAGCTACTATTTAACTCTTCCACGAGGACCCATCTCCCAAAATGCAGTGGTTTTCAGCCTTGGCTGCACTAGAGAACCCCCAGGGAAGGGAGAGACGTCTCTCCCTCCCTCTCTCTCCCTCTCCCTCTGTACTTCTGTCTACCTCTCTCCCTCACCCTCTCCCTCTGGGGTGATGCCCAATGAGCTCAGAATCGCAGATGGCCCCCCATCCCCTCTCTGTGGCTTGCATGGGGGATGGGCCTTCTCACTGTGGCCTGGGCACAGCCTTGACATTCAGACATCGGGTCCTGCATGGACACTTGTGCTTGTCGCATACCGCATGTGGCTGCAGTCTGTGTTTCTGTAGATGGGGGCTGTGCATGAGCCCTTCACCTTCCCCACAGACAACACTGGTGGTTGCTCGGCCTCGCGGGTGATGCAGGGGGCATGGGGGACAGTCCTGTGTCCCCACCTTCTTGGGCTACAGACAGGCCACACTGGTTCTGTGGTGACTGGGGGCTCCCAGGAGAAACCCCCGCAGACCGGAGAGGTGGCCCCAGAGAAGGTGTCGTACGCCTGGGGCCGGGCCTCATTAGCAAGCCACGGGCCACCTGCAGCAACAGGCGTCTCACTGTCCAGGTGCTGGGTGTTCGGGCGCCGTGGGGATGAGCTGCTGTCTGCACGGCAGCTGTGTTTGCCTTGTTGAGCCCGGGGAGGCCCCTTGGTGGCTCCTGGAGATCCTGGCCACATTTCTTCCTGCTCTTGTCCTTAGAGCCCATCACGGTTCATGCCATTTCTGGTTCCAAAAGGACCTGTGTTAATAAAGACCATGTGTTAGGACAGCACCAATGTGTCTAGAAATCCGGGCCAGGAGGAGGAGGGAGGGGGATTGGCTGTGCCTGCCAGTGGCCTGAGAGCCCTGCCCACCTGCAGAGACCTGGCCCGGGGCCCGCGGGGAGGGCATGGCCCATGGTCCCCAGCACCTTCCATCTCTGGGTTCCAGGAGAACTGCGTGATCCTCAGGGAGCTGGTGAGGCTGCAGGCCCAGAAGTCCCGCCTGCTGGGGTTCCGCACACATGCTGACTCTGTGCTGGAGATGAACTTGGACAAGACCAGGCAGGTGGTGGCCACTGTCCTAGGTAACCCCGCCTCCCCCTGAGTTCCAGTGGGGACGGGGTCAGGCGGACCTTGACTGGACGTGGTGCTGCCTGAGACCCCACTATGTCAGCCCTTGGGGGTCAGCTTCCTGGACCCTTCATTCTGCCTCGAGGGGCACGGGAATGGGGGCGGCTGGGGGCCACCCCAGGGACGTAGCCGAGCCTCTCCCTTCCACCCGCAGGTGAGCTGGCCAAGAAGCTGAAGCCCCTTGGGGAGCAGGAGCGGCCGTGATCCTGGAGCTAAAGAAGGCTGAGTGCCAGAGGTGGGGCCTGCACTTTGACGGCCCCATCAACACCTTGATCCTGCATTACTACATGAACCAGGGAGAGGAGATGCGCTACCATGTGGACCAGTACCTGCTTAATGAGTCCTTCCCCATGCAGTTGGTCACACATGGGCTGCCGGGCATCTCCCAGGAGATGCTGGGGCTGACCTTTGACCTGGAAGAGGGCACCAACATGTGTCACGAAGACATGAGGCTCTACATGGTCCGGGATGCGGCCTCAAGCAAGGTCGTCCATCGGCAAGTTCTACCTGGACTTCTATCCTCGGTGCCTGCATGGGGGAACCTGTTGGCCGTGGGCCGGGGCTCCTCTGTGGAAGCGGAGCCTCACCTGCATCCCTCCCCAGGGAGGGGAAGTCCAGGCACGCGGCCTGCTTCAGCCTGCAGCCGGGCTGCCTGCAGCACGATGGGAGCTGTCAGTTTGCCATTGCGGCCATGGTGGCCAACTTCACCAAGGCTACGCACAACCTGCCTTCCCTGCTGCAGCATGATAAGCGGGAGACCTACTTCCATGACTTCAGGCACGTGATGCATCAGCTCCGCTCCCAGGTGCAGGGCTGCAGGCAGGGGGCAGGGAGGTCCCAGGTGCACGTGGTCCTCAGGCAGTCCCTCGCCATGGGATTTTTTCCCTGACGTCACCCCACACATGGTGATGCCCTCGGTGTCAGTTTCCATCATCAAACCCCAGGCACTGGGTGCAAAAACAAAGGATATGGATGCCTTCGAGGCTCTAAAGGCTAGAAGACACAGACCAAGGAGTCAGGGCTGGTTCCCTGCATATTAAATACACGTACGCAAGAGTTGCCTTTAAAAAACACAAAAGAAAAGAAAAGAACGTGACCTGCAAATCTGCGGACAGCTGATTATGAGAACAGAGGGAAGGCTCTGGTGCCGGGGGCGCAGTGCCCTGTGAGACTCTGGGGCTGCTGCCCGTCTCCATGGAGGCTCAGCAAGTCCCAGTGACTTCACCACATGGGGGACACCAACTGAGCATCTGGGCCCAGGACCCACTACACATTCAGTCTTCCTGCAGTCAGCCCTTCGTCCTAAGTGCGACGCTCTCACAGGCTGCACCGGGCAGCAAGGGGATAGTTTACTGAGCTGTGCATCCATCACTACTGCCGTGCTTTGGACCACTTCCATCACCCCCAAAATGTCACTCAACACATAGCTATCACTCCGCCCCCTCGTCAGCCCCTGAGAACAAGGAACCCACTCTGTGACTCTGTGGATCTACCTGTTCTGAATGTTTCTCCTCAGTGGGGTCACACCCTGTGTGTCCTTCTTTGTCTGACTTCTCTCCTGTAGCGTAGAGATCTCAGGGGGCATCCATGTGGCAGCGAGTGTCACGGCTTCAATCCTTTGCACGCTGAGAAATGGAAAAAAGATAAAAGAAAAGAATGGAACATTGCATGAAAGTCTGGTGACAGCTGGTGATGAGAATCAGATGCAAGGCTCTGGGGCGCCATGCCCTCTGAGGCCCTGGGGCTGCTGCAAGTCTCCGTGGAAGCTCAGCAACTCCCAGTCAGTACTCCAAGTAGGGGGGCCGCCAACTGAGTGTCTGGGTCCAGGACCCACTGCTCGTTCTGTCTTCCTGCAGTCAGCCCTTCGTCCTGAGAGTGATGTTCTCACAGGCTACAACGGGGAGCATGTGGACAGTTTACTGAGCTGTTCAGCCGTCCCTACTGCCATGCTTTGAACCACTTCCATCACCCGAAAAATGTCCCTCATCCACTTAGCTATCACTCCGTCCCCTCCTCAGCCCCTGATAACCAGGAACCTAATCTCTGACTCTGTGAATCTGCCTGTTCTGGACGTTTCTCCTCAGTGGTGTCACACCCTGTATGTCCTTCGGTGTCTGACTTCTTTTGCTGAGCATCGTGTCCTCAGGGTGCATCCACATGGCAGCGAGTGTCACGTATTCACCCCTTTGCATGCTGAGGGACTGAGAAAAGAAAAAAGAAAAGAAAGGAATATTGCATGCAAGTCTGTTGACAGCCATTGATGAGAACCAGAGGGAAGGCTCTGGGGCCAGGGGTGCCGTGCCCTGTGAGTCCCTGGGGCTGATGCCAGTCACCGTGGAGGCTCAGGAACTCCCAGTGACTTCCGCTTGTGGGGGGCGCCAGCTGAGCATCTGGGCACAGGACACACTGTTGTTCAGTCTTCCTGCGGTCAGCCGTTCGTCCTGAGAGCAATGCTCTCACAGGCTGCACAGGAGCACGGGGGACAGTTTAGTAAGCTGTGTAGCCGTCACTACTGCCATGTTCTGGACCATTTCCATCACCGCACACTTCAGGCTAAAATGGGGAGCATGGGGACAGTTTACAGAGCTGTGCAGCCGTCCCTACTTCCGTGCTTTGGACCACCTCCATCAACCCAAAATTGTCCCTCACGCCCTTACCAATCACTCCATCCCTCACCAGCCCCTGACAACCAGGAACCCACTCTCTGACTATGTGGATCTAGCTGTTCTGGACGTTTCTCCTCAGTGCGGTCACACCCTGTGTGTCCTTCTGTGTCTGACTTCTCTCGCTGAGCATCATGTTCTCAGGGTGCATCCACATGGCAGCAAGTGTCAGGGCTTCACCGCTTTGTGTGGCCTAGTGACGTAAAGAAGAGAAGATAAAAGCAAGGAACATTGAATGCAAATCTGGTCACAGCTGGTGATGAGAAACAGAGGGGAGGCCCTGGGGCCCGGGGCGCTGTTCCCTGTGTGGCCCTGGGGCTGCTGTCATTCTCTGTGGAGGCTCAGTAACTCCCAGTCACTACCCCAAGTGGGGGGCCGCCAAATGAGTATCTTTGCCAAGGACCCACTGCTCGTTCAGTCTTCCTGCGGTCAGCACTTAGTCCTGCTGGCTATGCTCTCACAGGATGCACCAGAGAACAGGGGACAGTTTACTAAGCTGTGAAGCCATCACTACTGCCATTTGTTGGATCATTTCCGTCACCTGAAAAATGTCCCTCACGCCCTTTGCTATCACTCCGTCTCCTAGGCAGCCCGTGACAAACAGGGAGTTACTCTCTGCATCTGTGGATCTACCTGCTCTGTACGTTTCTCCTCAGTGGAGTCAGACCCTGCGTGTCCTTTTGTTTCTGACGGCTCTCGCTGAGCATCGTGTCCTCAGGGTGCATACACGTGGCAGCAAGTGTCAGGGCATCACCCCTTTGCGTGCTGAGGGACAGAGAAAAGATAAAAAAAAAGAATGGAACATTGCATGCGAGTCTGGTGACAGCTGGTGATGACAACCAGTGGGAAGGCCCTTGGGCCGGGTGCGCCATGAACTGTGAGGCCCTGGGGGTGCTGCCAGTCTCTGTGGAGGCTCTGCAAGTACCAGTGACTTCCCCACATGGGCAGCACCAGCTCAGGGTCTGGGCCCAGGACTCACTGCGTGTTCAGTCTTCCTGCAGTCAGCCTTCATCCTGAGAGCGATGCTATCACAGGCTGCAATGGGGAGCATGGGGACAGTTTACTGAGCTGTGCAGCCATCTTTACTGCCGTGCTTTGGATCACTTCTGTCACCCCAAAATGTACCTCACACCCTTAGCTATCACTCCGTCCCCTCGGCAGCCCCTGAAAACCAGGAACCCACAGATTATGTGGATCTACCTGTTCTTGACGTTTCTCCTCAGTGGTGTCACACCCAGTGTGCCCTTGTGTGTCTGACTTCTCTCGCTCAGCATCATGTTCTCAGGGTACATCCACGTGGCAGCGAGTGTCAGGACTTCACCCCTTTGCATGGCCCAGTGGCGTAAGGAAGAAAAGAGAAAAGAAAGGAACATTGCATGCAAGTCTGCTGACAGCCGATGATGACAATGGGTGCCACGGACGGATTGGAAAAGGGCAATGGCATAACCCAAGAGCCCTGGGAGGTGAAAGAGAGGTTGTAGGGATGAAGATAGAAAGGCATGCGATTCTCCGAAGCAGTCACCGTAACCCAGGTGTA
>NW_020838115.1:1024-2473 GCF_003676395.1 Aethalodelphis obliquidens | reverse complement strand
GGGTTATGCCCTTGCCCTCTTCCGAGCCGTCCGTGGCACCCGCTGTCAACCCCATACGGCTAAGCTCCTAAGACTGACACCCAAGGCCCTCCGTAATTTGGCTTCAGTTTCACTTTCTAGACGTTTCAAGGAAGAACGGGGTCTAAATATCTGTGCACCTCTGCTCCGTTTCATATCTACCCACGAGGTTAATTTTTTTGTTTCTTCCAGTCCACCTATTTTGCACCTCCTTCTCTGCGAAGACTTCACTGAGAATCCGAGCGATTTCTGGATCCCTTCTCTCCCCTGAAGCTGTAAACAGTTTAACAAGACATGTGCGGAACTGCCGTAAGGTAATCTACATCTTGTCTCCCTCTCTGGTATCTAACCTCCCTGCGAATGGGGGTCCGTCTCCGTGTTCTGTGCGGTTTTCAGCACAGTACTCTCCACACGTAGTGGATATTTGCTTTGGTAAGTGAACGAATAAGTGAATGAGTCACCAAGATAAGGGTATTGTCTCAGTCTTTCTCGCTTTTTCCACTTTCAAGTTTCTTTAGTTAGTTTCCTCAGACAAAAGGTTTCTTTGTAGCTACACAGTGGCCAGGTCCACAGAACGTTGCAGATAGCTGCTGAAAACATCCCTCCTCCACTTGAGAATGGCTTGCTCTCCTTCTCAAGCGGAGAGAGCTGGGATTCGATATTGAGTTAAGTGCCTCTGTTCACTTGGCATTTAGAGGCACTAGGGGGCGTTAGTGCTCTACACCCGGTGAAATGCCTGTTTCGTTTGTGATTTTCCTTTGTGAAAAACAACTATGCACAGAGTGTTTTGTGCCGATTTTCCATCCTTTTAGATTGTCGGAAAGCATTTTACCTACGTAGAGACAGAAAACGAATAGAAAGAGCGTTGCTTTGCGTTTAAGAAAAGCTTAGGGCGGTCTCGGTGGTACGTTAGTGAAGTTATCTGGGGACACCTTAGCCACGTACATTGTGTTGGAGAGGCACCGAGAATTCAGGAGTTCTCAAAGTTCGAGGACACAGTTGCCTTACACGTAGGCTCGGTGTCAGCCGTGGACATGGCAGTGATTTGGAGAATGTTGTATTAGTCGGCTCTTGCTGTGATAATGCTTTGCCACAAATCTCCCCAAAACTCACTTACGTAAAGAAGAATCTAGTTTTCTCGGACCTGTGGGCTAGCTGCAGCGGCTCTCTCGTAGACCTCTCGATGGCGGGTGTTGCTCCATGCCGTGGGTCAGTTTGCGGTCTGTCCCGCACACCTTACCGTGGAGCCCAACTGTGAGGCTGCAGGTCCCTGTCTTCTCGCAGAGTTCACTGAAAGGTAAGAGGTGAGCCCAACCACACAAGGCCACGTAAGGCCTCTGCGACTCATTGAAGGCCGTCGTGTCTTCCCTTGGCCTCCTGGGAACCCCCTGGCCCCAGGATGCAGCTTCCGTAGCCCAGGGCAACCGGCGG
>NW_020838115.1:465-924 GCF_003676395.1 Aethalodelphis obliquidens | reverse complement strand
AGTGTGTGTGGCACGCGTCCGCGGAGTACACCTCGCTGCACAGGTAGCCGTGGGACTGGGCGTCGTAGCTTCCTGCGGGGCGGCCAGAGGTCCCGCAGGCGGGTGGGTCCCTGGCACAGACGCGCGGAGCGGCTCCCACCCGGCCCCCCTGAGAACCGTCGCCGTTCCGTAAGGCGGGGCGCCTGCTTCAGAATGTATATCACGTGTCCGCTCTATGGATACGCTGTTTAGTTTACCAGGCAAGACTTTCTTGGTGAAAGAAGCAGCGTTGGCTTGCATTCTCGAGCAGGCTTCTCATCTGGCTGTGCACTGGTACTCTCTCTCTGGGTGTGCTAGTCCGCAGGGCAGGGCATCCCCTGGGCAGGGTGGAGCGTGATCTCTGCGGCCTCGTCCTGCAGCTCCTTCCTTTCCTTCTCAATCATCCTGCCCAGGGGATGCCCTGCCCTGCGGACTAGCACA
>NW_020838115.1:0-365 GCF_003676395.1 Aethalodelphis obliquidens | reverse complement strand
ACCCTTCTCATCTCTTCTCAGGTGTCACTTGGTCAAGAAAGCGTCCCCTTACCTACTCAACTCATCACGTCCCCCTACCGTAGCTCACGTGACACCACGCACCTCTCGCTTACGGCCGTCGTCGCCTTTCACATCCAGTTTCAGGTAGGTAAGTTTACCCCATGGTCCGTGAGGAAGAAGAGATCACGCCTGTTTTGCTTACTCTTGATTCCCAGCGACTAGCCCGGTTACTGATAACCTCTGTTAGAGGGAGAAAGGAATGCACCCAATCCCTGGTGAAGCCCTGACCGTTTTCCTTTCTAGTGTCCCTCGTACTCCTCCCTGCCATCTGTGTCGCCCTTACTCCGCGTCTACCGTTTATGAGT
>NW_020838114.1:85051-85205 GCF_003676395.1 Aethalodelphis obliquidens | reverse complement strand
AAAGCAATTATACTCCAATAAAAATGTTAAAAACAAAAACCAATAGAAGGTTTTGGGCAATACCCTCAACTCAGAGCCCTCTGTGTTGCCCCTTCAACGCAGCTCTAACTCTCAGGCTCTCTGTTTCCCCTACACAGGAGCTCTAACTCTCACC